>NW_022630115.1:0-100000 GCF_010909765.2 Amblyraja radiata
GGAATGCATGCATCACCGGCTGCATTGCTGCCTCTCCCGCAGCTTACCGGCGCTTTTATCCTCACCTGAGCATCACTGCTGCATTCCCGCACCGTTGAGTGACGAACCTCTCGTCCACAAAGGCGCTTCCGCCGGGAGGGGGGGCGCTTGAAGTCGGCGCACCGGCGCTGGCAAAGCGGGACGGCGGGTCTAATGTGTCCGGGTGGACACATAGTTTTTTGTTGTTATTTGGTGCATTAACGGTGGGATGGAGAGAAAAAAGGAGGGAGGGAGGGAGAGAGAGGAGGGAATGAGTGTGGGAGACAGTTTAGGAGAGGTTTGAAAAGTTTCCATAAACTTTTGAGAAAGTTTTTAGGAAGTTTTGAAGAGGTTGAAAGAGAGGGAGAGGGAGTGAGATGAGGGATGAGGGAAAGAGAAGTATTCACCTCTCCCTCCCTCTCTGGGCATCGCGGTCCCCAGCGGTAGAGTTGCCGCTTCCCGGCGCCAGAGACCCGGGTTCGATCCCGACCACTGGTGCTGTCTGTGCGGAGTTTGCATGTTCTCTCCCCATGACCTGTGTGGGGTTTTCTCCGGGCGCTCCGGTTTCCTCCCACACTCCAAAGATGTGCGGGTTTGTAGGTTAATTCGCTTCTGGTAAAGATTGTAAATTGTCCCCTAGTGTGTGTGTGTGTGTGTGTGTAGGATAGTGTTAGTGTGTGTGTGTGTGTGTGTGTGTAGGATAGTGTTAGTGTGCGGAGATCGCTGGTCGGCACGGACTCGGCGGGCCAAAGGGCCTGTATCCGTGCTGTATCTCTAAACTAAACTGGCTGAAGAACATATTTCAAACATTCAGTTGTCTACAAAGTGTAAAATATGTTTTCATTTTATTTGGAAAGGACACTAACGAAAACAGAGAAAGAGTTGAGTATAGGAGCAAAGAGGTCCTTCTGCAGTTGTACAGGGCCCCGGTGAGACCACATCTGGAGAATTGTGTGCAGTTTTGGCATGTTGGGCTTCATAACAAGAGGAGTTGAGCATAGGAGCAAAGAGGTCCTTCTGCAGTTGTTCAGGGCCTTGGTGAGACCACACCTGGAGTATTGTGTGCCCGCACACACACGCCCTCACGCACGATCGCCACCACTCGGAAGTTAACTAACGATTGAATGGCGGTAGACACAAATGCTGGAGTAACTCAGCGGGTGAGGCAGCATCTATGGAGCGAAGGAAATAGGCAACGTTTCGGGCAGAGCCCCTTCTTCAGACGCTGGGGTCAAACTTGCAAATCTGCTCCGAAAGTGAATGCGGCAATTCCTTTAAAATTCATCCCTCTCTTTCTCTCTCGCCTGTCCTCTCTATTTTTCCCTCTCTCTCTCTCCTTTCTCTCTTCCCCCCTCTCTCCTCTACTCTATCTTTCCCTCTCCCTCTCTCTTTTCTCTCTCCGATGGTTTATCGGAGACTTGTAAATAAATTGCTTGGTATTGGATGATTTGAATCTGTACCAAATGACTGCAAGTTGGGTGGTCACCAGGTAAGATTTGATTGAAAATCATGTTTTGCACACCCCTGGTACAAAGAACACAGCAGAAAATTCAACTTTCAACTCAAAGTTCCTTCAAAGTTATGAACCTTTGATATAGCTCAAAAAATTGCCAAATACCCATTGGAATTTGGAGTTGAGACCTTGTTTTGTGTTGTGTTACGTGTGCTCTGATATACAGGCACTGATTTTCAAGGAAATCTGAGGAGGTGATCAGTCAATCCACAGAGGCCCGGGGAGCCGTTGGTGAGAGGAGGACTTACCTGCAGCTGTAAGTATAAATACAGCGCGGGGTTTGCTTCTACAGAGGCCCGGGGAGCCGTTGGTGAGAGGAGGACTTACCTGGAGCTGTGAGAAACCCAAATCTGTAACCTTCCATCTCACTTCCAGAGAAGGATTCTGGTGGAAGCCTCTGATTGGTGGACGAGGATCAGAGGAAGCAGCTGATTGGCTTGTATCCCGGGTAAGGCTTTATTGTATTCGGTTAAGGGGGAGAATGAGGGCCAGGGCAGTTTACTGTTCTGGATGTCAGATGTGGGAGGTCATGGAGTCTGAGTGCTCTCCAGACGTCCACATCTGCGCCAGGTGCGTCGAGATGGGGCTCCTAAGGGACCGCGTTAGGAACCTGGAGCAGCAACTCGATGACCTCTGTCTGCTCAGGGAGAGCGAGGAGGTCATAGAAAGGAGTTACAGGGAGGTGGTCACTCCAAGACCACGGGAGACAGAAAACTGGGTCACAGTTAGGAAGGGCAATGGGCAGAGGCAGGGACTGGTGAGTACCCCGGTGGCTGTACACCTTGAAAATAAGTACTCATGTTTGAGTAAGGGTGGGGGAGACAGCCTACCTGGGGGCAGCGACAGCGGCCGGGCCTCTGGCACAAAGACCGGTCCTGTTGCTCAGAAGGGTAAGGAAAAGAAGAGGAGGGCAATTGTAATAGGGGACTCTATAGTCAGGGGGTCGGATAGGCGATTCTGTGGACGCAGACAGGAGTCCCGGATGGTAGTTTGCCTCCCTGGTGCCAGGGTCAGGGATGTGTCTGAACGTGTCCACGAAATCCTGAAATGGGAGGGAGAGGAGCCTGAGGTTGTGGTGCATATAGGTACCAACGACATAGGTAAAAAAAGAGAAGAGGTCCTGAAAGAAGAATTTAGGGAGTTAGGTAGAGAGTTAAGGAGAAGGACTGGAAAGGTAACAATCTCAGGATTACTGCCTGTGCCACGCGACAGTGAGAGTAGGAATGGAGCGAGGTGGAGGATAAATGCGTGGATGAGAGACTGGCGCAGTGGGTATGGATTCAAGTTTCTGGATCATTGGGACCTCTTTTGGGGAAGGTGCGACCTGTACAGAAAGGACGGGTTGCACTTGAACTCAAGGGGGACCAATATCCTGGCGGGGAGATTTGCAAAGGTTACTGGGGAGACTTTAAACTAGTATGGTTGGGGGGAGGGACTCAAATTGGGAAAGCTAGCAGTCAGTGTGTGAAGCAGGGGGCAGAGAATGGTAGCACTCTGACCCAAAATGTAGGGGAGAGAGAAGAAAAAGAAAATAATCAGAAAACAATAGAGGGTGGGTTTCTTAAATGTGTATATTTTAATGCTAGGAGCATTGTAAGAAAAGTGGATGAACTTAGAGCCTGGATTGACACCTGGAAGTATGATGTTGTGGCGATCAGTGAAACATGGTTGCAGGAGGGCTGTGATTGGAAACTAAATATTCCAGGATTTCATTGCTTCAGGTGTGATAGAATTGGAGGGGCAAGAGGTGGAGGTGTTGCATTGCTTATCAGGGAAGATATTACAGCAGTGCTTTGGCAGGATAGATTAGAGGGCTCGTCTAGGGAGGCTATTTGGGTGGAACTGAGAAATGGGAAAGGGGTAGCAACACTTATAGGGGTGTATTATAGACCGCCAAATGGGGAGCGAGAATTGGAAGAGCAAATATGTAAGGAGATTGCAGATATTAGTAGTAAGCACAAGGTAGTGATTGTGGGAGATTTCAATTTTCCACACATAGACTGGGAAACACATTCTGTAAATGGGCTGGATGGGTTGGAGTTTGTAAAATGTGTGCAGGATAGTTTTTTGCAACAATACATAGAAGTACCTACTAGAGAAGGGGCGGTACTGGACCTCCTGTTAGGAAATGAGATGGGTCAGGTGGCAGAGGTATGCGTTGGGGAACAGTTCGGGTCCAGTGATCACAATACCGTTAGTTTCAATATAATTATGGAGAGGGACAAAACTGGACCTAGGGTTGAGATTTTTGATTGGAGAAAGGCTAACTTTGAGGAGATGCGAAAGGATTTAAAAGGAGTAAATTGGGACAGTTTGTTTTATGGGAAAGATGTGGAAGAGAAATGGAGTACATTTAAAGGTGAAATTTTAAGAGTACAGAATCTTTATGTCCCTGTTCGGTTGAAAGGAAATCGTAAAAATTGTAAAGAGCCATGGTTTTCAAGGGAAATTGGACACTTGGTTCGGCAAAAGAGGGAGATCTACAATAGTTATAGGCAGCATGGAGTAAATGAGGTGCTTGAGGAGTATAAAGAATGTAAAAAGAATCTTAAGAAAGAAATTAGAAAAGCTAAAAGAAGATATGAGGTTGCTTTGGCAAGTAAGGTAAAAGTAAATCCGAAGGGTTTCTACCGCTATATTAATAGCAAAAGGATAACGAGGGATAAAATTGGTCCATTAGAGAGTCAGAGTGGCCAACTATCTGCAGAGCCAAAAGAGATGGGGGAGATATTGAACAGTTTCTTTTCTTCGGTATTCACCAAGGAGAAGGATATTGAATTATGTGAGGTAAGGGAAACAAGTAGAGTAGCTATGGAAACTATGAGGATCAAAGAAGAGGAAGTACTGACACTTTTGAGAAATATAAAAGTGGATAAGTCTCCAGGTCCGGACAGGATATTCCCTAGGACATTGAGGGAAGTTAGTGTAGAAATAGCAGGGGCTATGGCAGAAATATTTCAAATGTCATTAGAAACGGGAATAGTGCCGGAGCATTGGCGTACTGCGCATGTTGTTCCATTGTTTAATAAGGGGTCTAAGAGTAAACCTAGCAATTATAGACCTGTTAGTTTGACGTCAGTGGTGGGCAAATTAATGGAAAGAATACTTAGAGATAATATATATAAGCATCTGGATAAACCGGGTCTGATTAGGAACAGTCAACATGGATTTGTGCCTGGAAGGTCATGTTTAACTAATCTTCTTGAATTTTTTGAAGATGTTACTCGGGAAATTGATGAGGGTAAAGCAGTGGATGTTGTGTATATGGACTTCAGTAAGGCCTTTGACAAGGTTCCTCATGGAAGGTTGATTAAGAAGGTTCAATGGTTGGGTATTAATGGTGGAGTAGCAAGATGGATTCAACAGTGGCTGAATGGGAGATGCCAGAGAGTAATGGTGGATGGTTGTTTGTCAGGTTGGAGGCCAGTGACGAGTGGGGTGCCACAGGGATCTGTGTTGGGTCCACTGTTGTTTGTCATGTACATCAATGATCTGGACGATGGTGTGGTAAATTGGATTAGTAAGTATGCAGATGATACTAAGATAGGTGGGGTTGCGGGTAATGAAGTAGAGTTTCAAAGTCTACATAGAGATGGCCTCACCTGGTCCAGGAACACCACTGGGACTGTCAAACGGGCCCATCAGCGACTGCACTTCCTGAGGAAACTAAAACAGGCCTCACTCCCCACCAACATCCTCAGGACTTTCTACAGGGGTACGGTGGAGTCTGTACTCACGTACTGCATAAATACGTGGTACTCCACCTGCAACTGCTCGGACAGGAATGCTCTGCAGAGGGTAGTGAGGGGAGCAGAGAGGATCATTGGCGTCTCCCTACCCTCGGTACAAGAACTGTTCCAGAGCCGCTGTCTGAAAAAAGCTCAGAGAATTGCTAAGGACACTTTAACATCCTCCACATACACCTGGATCTCCTGCCATCAGGCAAGAGATATCGAAGCATCAAAGCCCGGACTACAAGACTGCTAAACAGCTTCCTGCCACAGGCTGTGAGGCTGCTAAACAGTCACTCTGTACTCACAGTCACTTGATTCTGCGGCTGGCACGGACACTTTAATAACTGGCACTGGCCACTCGAATCAGCTGCCCGGACATTTTTATGATTGGTTTATTGTATTTTAACGTTGTGTTTTTACCTGCTTTTAACTATTTATACTGTTCCGTCAGGGACTGGATTGTTTTTAGTGTTATAATGTGTGTAATGTTTTAAATTTCATGTGCGATGCTCCGCTATTCCCTGGGAAACGTCTTTTCATTTTGCACTGTACAACTGTTGCTTGCAAGATGACAATAAAGGTTGATTGATTGAAGATGGCAGATGGAGTTTAATGCTGATAAGTGTGAGGTGCTACATCTTGGCAGGACAAATCAAAATAGGACGTACATGGTAAATGGTAGGGAATTGAAGAATGTAGGTGAACAGAGGGATCTGGGAATAACTGTGCACAATTCCATGAAAGTGGAATCTCATGTAGGTAGGGTGGTAAAGAAAGCTTTTGGTGTGCTGGCCTTTATAAATCAGAGCATTGAGTATAGAAGTTGGGATGTAATGTTAAAATTGTACAAGGCATTGGTGAGGCCAATTCTGGAGTATGGTGTACAATTTTGGTCGCCTAATTATAGGAAAGATGTCAACAAAATAGAGAGAGTACAGAGGAGATTTACTAGAATGTTGCCTGGGTTTCAGCAACTAAGTTACAGAGAAAGGTTGAACAAGTTAGGGCTTTATTCTTTGGAGCGCAGAAGGTTGAGGGGGGACTTGATAGAGGTTTTGAAAATGATGAGAGGGATAGACAGAGTTGACGTGGAAAAGCTTTTCCCACTGAGAGTAGGGAAGATTCAAACAAGGGGACATGACTTGAGAATTAAGGGACTGAAGTTTAGGGGTAACATGAGGGGGAACTTATTTACTCAGAGAGTGGTAGCTGTGTGGAATGAGCTTCCAGTGAACGTGGTGGAGGCAGGTTCGTTTTTATCATTTAAAAATAAATTGGATAGTTATATGGATGGGAAAGGAATGGAGGGTTATGGTCTGAGCGCAGGTATATGGGACTAGGGGAGATTATGTGTTCGGCACGGACTGGAGGGGTCGAGATGGCCTGTTTCCGTGCTGTAATTGTTATATGGTTATATGGTTATATGGTTATATGGTTATTAGTCCATGTTGCACAGAATGAGACTAAACTACATAATAATCAATGACACACAAGACGGTTAATTTATCTATATTCGTACTTCAATAGAGCGCTGATGGTCCATTTTATCCTCTCTTAGTTGGTCAATGTGAAACTATGATAATGGAAAACTTTGCTTTTCAACCAGTCCATGCAAACCTGTACTGTCCCTGCCTGCTTTAATGTCTCCACTATTGTCCCTGTATCCAAAAAGACAAGGATTGCTGGTCTTAAAGACAATACAATACAATACAATACCTTTTATTTGTCATTTGAACCTCACATGAGATTCAAACAAAATTTTCAATATGACAAGTGTACAAGACTACAGGCCTGTTGCACTGACCTCCAGTCATCAGGCGTGAGACAGGAAAATAACTCAAAAAAGAGGAAGAGAGATTGGGGTCCAGAAAATGTTGGTAATTGCACCTTGAAATTACACAATTTTCTTGCCCATTTACCCAAAATCTATACTGTAATTTATTGTACCTTAAAATAACACATTTCACTTGCTTGTCACTTCTTAATTTACACAGGAAATGTGTGATAATCATACCTTAAAATGACACCAACTCCTTACTTGTTTACACTTGTCATATTGAAAATATATATATTACACCTACACCTATTTGTAACATGATAGCTGTTCCTCGCTTGTTAACTCTAGTTAGAGAGACGTATCCTTTATACATGACATTGTTGATCATTATACCTTGATATGACACCATTTGCATGCTTGTTTACCCGTAATTTATACTGTAATTTTGTTTAAATTATACCTTACAACAGGGGCCTCCAAACTTTTCACCATGAGGGCCACATTATATATTTGGCACATTTTTGCAGTGCGTAGAAAAACATAAAGAAATGTCAGTTTTATAAATTTAATGAACTCACAAAAGAACTTAAGTAAAACAAATGGAAGAAATTCAAAACATAACTTGTAGCCACCAATCAAGGTTAACCAACAAAATGCTAACGTTTTATGCAACCACATTAATGGGAATGATGGAACTGCTTTTGTGATTTCAAAATGTCATTGAAACCCTCAACTTGATAGCCTGGAGCAAAGTGACGTGTACGTTCCCGCGCTCCCCAGTGTTGCAGTGCTCATTCTGTAGGTGCCGGAGTGTCAAACAGGGGCATCACTTCAGGTTTTGCTTGTGGGGGGGGGGGGCAAGCTAGTCTCCCAAGAGGGTCAAACATGACCCTCACACACACACTTCCCCAGACCCACACACTTCACACATACACACCCACACACACCTATAAATACCCACACACACTGACATATATTCACTCAACCCCACATGCCCACACTTCCATTCACTCACCCACACACACACTCACTCCCTCACCCACACACACATTCCCTCACCCACACTGCCTTACACACACACTCACCCATACACTCCCTCAACCACACACACTCACTTACCCACACACTCCCTCAGTCTCTTGCACAATCTAACCCATACTCCCTCAACCACACACACTCACTCACCCACACACTGCCTCACACTCACCCACTCTAACCCACACTCCCTTACACTATCTCCCACACTCTCACCCACTCATCCCCACTCCCTTACACTCTCTCCCACACTTACACTCACCCACACAGACTCACCCACTCATCCCTACTCTCTCCCACAAACTTCCACTCACCCACACACTTCCTCACCCACACTCATCCCCACTCCCTTACACTCTCTCCCACACACTTACACTCAGCCACACACTCACCCACACACACACACTCACCCACATACACTCACCCCCACACACACATTCACCCACTCACACACACACTCCCACACATACACACCCACACCCACACACTAATCCACACCATCACACTCCATCGGCCACCAGCGGGCCAGAGCCGTCATCTCAGCACCAGGCCCACAACCTCACGATGCAGACAGCCTGGTCTGACTCTCCTCCCCTCCCTCCGACAGGGAACGTCATTAGCAAACATATCTAACAATCTTTCCCGACTTTTAATAACATTGCCCATTATAAATGTTGAATAAACGCCGCATTACTGCTTGAATTAATACTTTTATCAGATAAAGTACATTTTCAAGGACTTACAAGGACCTATGATAAATCCATGGACTTTCAGGTGCCTTGAAACAGTTTCAAATTCCAGGACTTTCAAGGACCGTACAAGCCCTGCCTTGCCACGCTCATCGCACACAAAGGGTCTCTCTCCGGTGTGTATCCGCTGGTGCTCCCGCAGCCCCCGTGCTCTCTTGTCACAGTGGGAGCAGCTGCTCGTGCGCGTGGACCCGCCGGTGCTGCCGCAACCCCCGCGAGCTGTCAAACTCCTCAGCGCAGTACGGGCAGTCGTAGGGCTGGCCATTGGTGTGCATGCGTTGGTGAGGCAGGGCGTGGGAGGCCATGACAAAGCGCTCTCCACTCACCAGCCTGGGGATGGGACGGTCGCCGGCATGCACCCGCTGATGGGACAGCAGCTTGGAGGAGCGAGTGAAACCCTTCCGCACGGGGCGCAGGTGTAAGGGCGCTCGCCGGTGTGGGTGCGCTGGTGCACCAGCAGGTAACTGGAATGGTTAAAGGCCTTGCCGCACTGGGCGCAGGTGTAGGGGCGCTCGCCGGTATGGGAGCGCTGGTGCACCCGCATGTTGCTGGAGTGGGTGAAACCCTTTCCGCACTGGGCACAGGTGTAGGGACGCTCGCCGGTGTGGGTGCGCTGGTGCACCAGCAGATGACTGGACCGGGTGAAGCTGTTGCCACACTGGGCGCAGGTGTAGCGGCGCTCGCCGGTGTGGGTGCGCTGGTGCACCAGCAGGTTCCTTGTGTGGATGAAGCCCTTGCCACAGCCGCTGCAGGTGTAGGGCTGCTCCCCGGTGTGCAGGCATTTGTGCTCCTTCAGGTGCGAGGACGACTTGAAGCCTTTCCCGCAGTCGGAGCAGGTGAAGGGCCGCTCACTGCTGTGCACCGGCCAGTGCAACTTCAGGTGTTGTGCCATCTTGAAGCTCTTCCCGCAGTCGGAGCAGGTGAAGGGCATCTCGCCGGAGTGCACGCGGTTGTGCCGCAGCAGGTGGCCGGAGCGGGTGAAGCTCTTGCCGCACTCCAAGCAGTCGAAGGGGCGTTCTCCCGTGTGCACCCGCTGGTGGACCTCCAGCTCGCTAGGGTACTGACAGGCCTTGCCACACACGTCACACTCATAACGCTTCTCCTTGTTGTGCCCCGTCATGTGGTCCTCCATCGCAGCTCAGCAGCTCGAAGCTCAGCCCGCACACCGAGCAGATGGGGGGAAGGGGCTCACCGGCACCCTGGTCGCCCTCAATGGCTGCTCACGTCCCCGTCTCTCCATCCACAGCAACGACTCCTAAACCCTGCAGGAGGGGAACACAGAGGGTCAACAAGCTGGCAAACAGTACATTATTAGCACATATTGGGTGCGTTTATGGCGGGGGAAACCATTATATAATTCTGCGTGGCACAGTGGCGCAGCGGTACAGTTGCTGCCTCACCGCCAGAGACCCGGGCTCGATCCTGACTACGGGTGCTGTCTGTGTGGAGTTTGTACGTTCTCCCCTTGACCTGCGTGGGTTGTTACTCCGGGTGCTCCGGTTTCCTCCAACATTTCAAAGACGTTCAGGATTGTAGATTAATCGGTCTCTGCAAAATTGTTAAATTGTCCCTAATGTGCGTAGGATAGTGCTAGTGTACGGGGTGATCGCTGGTCGGCGCGGACTCCACGGGCTGAAAGACCTGTTTCCACGCTGCATCTCTAAACTAAATTAAAGAATGGTCTTGACAAAAAAATGTCACCCATTCATTCTCCACAGATGCTGCCTGACACGCTGAGTTACTCCAGCACTTTGTGTCTATCTTCTCCACACATGCTGCCTGACCCACTGAATTACTCCAGCACTCTCTCTCTCTCTCACTTCTGTCTCTCTCTCTCTCCCTCTCTCTGTCTGCCTCTCTCGCTATCTCTCTCTGTCTCTCTCCATCTCTCTGCCTCTGTATCTCTCTCTTTTCCTTCTCTCTTTCTCTCTCTCTGTCTATCTCTTGGTCTCTCCGCCTCTCTCTCTCTCTGTCTCTCTCTCTCTCGATCTATCTGTCTCTCACTCTCTCTCTCTGTATCTCTCTCTGTATTTGTATCTCTCGTTGTCTCTCTCCTTCTGTGCCCGTCTCTCCCTCTCTCTCTCTCTCTGTATCTCTTTCTCTTCTCTCTCTCTCTGGTTCTCTCTGTCACTCACTGCCCCTCTCTCTCTATCTCTCTTTCTCTCTGTCCCTGTATCTCTCTATCTCTCACTGTCCCCCTCTCTGTCTCTCTCTCTGTCTTTCTCTGTCAGTCTATCTCTCTGTATCTGTATCTCTCTTACTGTCTCTCTCTCTCCCTCTGTGTCTGTCTCTGTTTCTCTTTCTCCATCCCTCCATCTCTCTCTCTGTTTCCTTCTCTCTGCCTCTCCCGCCTCTGTATCGCTCTCTCTCTCTCTGTCTCCCCTATTCCGTCTCTCTCTCTCTCGGAGTATATCTGTCTGTCTCTCTGTCTGTCTCGGTCACTCTCTCTCTCACGTTTTATTTCTCTCCCCCTCTGTGTGAGTGTCTCTCTCTCTCCCTATCCCTGTCTCTATCTCTCTCTCTGGCACTCTATCTCTGCCTCTCTCTCTGTCTTTCCCCCTCTCTCTCTCTGACTATGCACCTCTCTCTCTCTGCCTCTCTCACTGTCTACCTCTCTGAGTATCTCTCTGTATCTCTCTCCCTCTCTCTGTCTCTGCCTCTCACACTATCTCTCTCTTACTCACTCTCTCTCTCTCTCTGTCTCCCTTTGTGTGTCTATCTTTCTCTTTCTCTCTGTTTCTCTCAGCCTCGCTCTCTCTGTCTCACTCTCTCTCTCCCTCTGTCTGTCTCTCTTTCTTTCTCTCCCCCTCTGTGTCTATCTGTCTCTCTCTCTCTGTCCGTCTTTCACTTGCTGTCTCTCTCTTTCTCCGTGTGTCTCTCTGTCTCTCTCTCTCTCTCTCTCTCTCTGTATGTCTGCTTCTCTCTTTCTCTCTCCCTCTCTGTCTATCACTCTCTCTTTCTCACTGTCTCTCACTCTCCGTCTCTCGCTCTCTAACCCTCTGTATGTCTCTCTCTCTCTGTCTCCCCCTTCTCTCTCTCTCCCTCTGTCTCTCTCTCTCTGTACCTCTCTCTCCCCATCTATCTATCTCCGTCTCTCTATCTGTCGCTCTCTGTCCCTGTCTCTGTGTCCCTCTCTCACCTTCTGTATCTGTCACTTTTTCTTTCTCTTCCCCTCTCGTCTTGTCCTCTCTCCCTTCTTCTCTCACCTCTCTGTCTATATTACCTCTCTCCCGTCTGTGTCTCTCTCTGTCTCACACTTGTCTCCCTCATCTCTCAGTCCCTCTCTCTCTCCCTGTGCCTGTCTCTGTTTCTCTCTCTGTCTCTCCTCTCCCCCTGTGTCCTGTCATTTTCTTTTTCAACCATCTTGTTCTCTTCTCTCTCTCTTATATCTTCTCTTCTCTCTCTCTCTCTCTCTCTCTCTCTCTCTCTCTGTCGCACTGTCACTCACTCTCTTTCTCTCTCTCTCGCTGTCTCTGTTTGTTTCTCTCTCTCTCTGACACCCTCTTTCTCTGTCTGTTTCTGTCTCTCTCTCGCTCACTATCTCCCTCTCTGTATGTCTGCTTCTGTTTCCCCCTCTCTTTCTCACTCTCCCTGTCTATCTCTCTTTCTCACTCTGTCTCTGTATGTCTCTCTATCTGTTACTCTCTGTCTATCACTATCTCTCCCTGTCTTTCTCTCTTAGTATCTGCCTGTCTCTCTCTACCCCTCTCTCTTTCTCACTGCGTCTCTCTCGCTCTCTGTCTCTCTCTCTCTCTCTCTCCGTTTCACTCTCTCGCTCTCACACTGTCCCTCTCTCTCTCTCTCTCTCTCTATTTATCTCTCTCTGTCACTCTGTCTCTGTAACTCTCTCTCTGTTTCTCTCTCACTCTCTGTATCTGTATCTCTAAGTATCTGTATCTCTCTCTCCCTCTATTAATCCTTTTCTTTATCTCCCCCTCTCTCTGTTTCTCTCTAACTTCTACAGGTGCACAGTAGAGAGCATGCTGACCGGTTGCATCGTGGCTTGGTTCGGCAACTTGAGCGCCCTGGAGAGGAAGACACTACAAAAAGTAGTCCATCATCGGCTCGGACCTTCCTTCCATCGAGGGGATCTATCACAGTCGCTGCCTCAAAAAGGCTGGCAGTATCATCAAAGACCCACACCATCCTGGCCACACGCTCATCTCCCCACTACCTTCAGGTAGAAGGTACAGGAGCCTGAAGACTGCAACAACCAGATTCAGGAAAAAGCTACTTCCCCACAGCCATCAGGCTATTAAACCTGGCTCGGACAAAACTCTGATTATTAATAACCCATTATCTGTTATTTGCCCTTTATCAGTTAATTTATTAATGTGTATATATTTATATTAAGGTATATGGACACACTGATCTGTTTTGTAGTCAATGCCTACTATGTTCTGTGTGCTGAAGCAAAGCAAGAATTTCATTGTCCTACCAGGGACACATGACAATAAACTCACTTGAACCTGTCTCTATTTCTCTCTCTCTCTCTCTGTCTCTCTCACGCTGTTTGTCTGCTTCTCACTTTCTCTCTCTCTCTCTCTCTGTCTATCTCTTTTTCACTGTCTCTCTTTTGTCTCCCTCCCTGTCTCTCTCTGTTTCTGTATGTCTCTCTATCTGTCTCTCTCTGTCACGTTCTCTGTCTGTCTCTCACTCTCCCCCCCCACTGTGTGTATCGCTCTCTCTCCCCTCTCTCTGTGTCTCTCTCTCACTCTCTCTGTCTCTCTCCCCCTCTGTCCTCACTCTCTGTCTGTCTCTCTCTTTCGCCATCTCTCTCTGCCTCTCTCTCTGTCTCTATCCCTCTCTGTCTCCCTCTGTGTCTGTCTCTCTCCCTCTCCCTGTATCTGTATATCCCTCGTTGTCTGTCTCTGTCTCTCTCCCTGTGTGTCTCTCCCCCTCTCTCTGTGTGTCCCTCTCTGTCTTTTTCTCTTTCTCTCTCTTGGTCACACTCTCTCTCTCTCCCCCTCTCTGTACCCCTGTCTCTCTTTCCGTATCTCTCCCTCTTTCTGTCTGTCACTCTCTCTGTTTCTCTCTCTCTGTCTCTCTCCGACTATCTGTCTCTGACTCTCTCTCTGTGCCTGTCTCTCTTTCTCTCTGTGGCTGTCTCTTCCTCTCTCCCCTGTCTCTCTCTCTCTCTGTCTCACTGTCATTCTTTCTGTCTGTCTCTCTCTCCCTCTGTGTGTCTCTTTCTCTCTCCCCTCTCTTTCTCTCACTCTGTCTCTCCCTCTGTATGTCTCTCTTACTCGTTCTCTCTCCCTCTCTCTGCTATCCCCATCTCCTTCCCTCTCTCCCTCTATCACTTTCTCTCTGTATCTGCATCTCTCTCTCTCTCTGTATCTGCATCTCTCTCCATCTGTCTTCCTCCCCCCCATCTTTCTGTCTCTCTACCCGTCTCTGTACCTCTCTGTCTCTCGCTCTGTTTGTGTGTGTGTGTGTGTGTCTCTCTCTCTCCCGCTCTCTCTCTGTGTCTCTCTCCCTCCCTGTGTCTGTCTCTTTCTGTCCCCCTCTCTCTATCTCCCCCTCTCTCTCTGTCTCTGTATCTCTTTCACTCTTTCTCTTTCTCGGTCTCTCACTGTCTCTCTTAGTCTATCTGAGTATCTCTGTCTGTCTCTCTCCCTCTCTCTGTCTCTCGCTCTGTGTGTGTGTGTGTGTGTGTGTGTGTGTGTGTGTGTGTGTGTGTGTGTGTGTGTGTCTCCCGCTCTCTCTCTCTGTATCTGTATCTCTCTCTGTCTCTCTCCCTCTCTGTGTCTGTCTCTTTCTCTCCCTGTGTCTGTGTTTGTTTCTCTCTCTCGCTCTGTATCTGTATTTCTCTGTCTCTCCCTCTGTGTCTGTCACTCATTCTTTCTCTCCCCTGTCTCTCTCTCTCTCGGTCTCACTCTCTCTCTCAGGGTCTCACTCTCTCTCTTTCTCTACATGTCTCTGTTTCTGTCTCTCTCTGTATGTCTGCTTCTCTCTTTCTCTTTCTCTCTCCCTCTCGGACTCTCTGTCTAACTCTCGCTCTTTCTCACTGTCTCTCTCTCTGTCACTCTGTCTGTCTCTCTCTATGTCTCTTGCTCTCTCTCCCTCTGTGTCTCCCCCTGTATCTGTATCTCTCTCTCTCGGTTTCTCACTCTCTCCTAGTCTCTCTCTCTCTCTCTCTGAGAATATCTGTCTGTCCCTCTGTCTGTCTGTATCTCTCTCCCACTGTCTCTCCCTCTCCCTCGGTCTCTCTCTCCCTCTGTCTCTCGCTATCTGTATCTATCTCTCGGTCTCACTCTGTATCTCTGTGTCTCCCTCTCTCTCTCTGTCTCTCTTTCTCTCCCTGTGTCTGTCTCTTTCTATCTCCCCTGTCTCTCTCTCTGTCTCTGCCTCTCTCTCTCTCTCTCTCTCTCTCTGTATGTCTGTGTGTCTCTCTCTCTCTCTGCCTGTCCCTCTGTGTCTGTCTCCCCCTTTCTCTCTGTCACTCTCTCTCTCTAGTCCGTGCCGAACACGTATTCTCCCCTAGTCCCATCTACCTGCACTCAGACCATAACCCTCCATTCCTTTCCCATCCATATACATATCCAATTAATTTTTAAATGATAAAAACGAACCTGCGTTCACCACTTCCTATGGAAGCTCATTCCACCCAGCCACCACTCTCTGAGTAAAGAAGTTCCCCCTCATGTTACCCCTAAACTTTTGTCCCTTAATTCTCAAGTCATGTCCTCTTGTTTGAATCTTCCGTACTCTCAATGGGAAAAGCTTATCTACGTCAACTCTGTCTATCCCTCTCATCATTTTAAAGACCTCTATTGTCCCCCCTTAACCTTCTGCGCTCCAAAGAATAAAGACCTAACTTCTTCAACCTTTCTCTGTAACTTAGATGCTGAAACCCAGACAACATTCTAGTAAATCTCCTCTGTACTCTCTCTATTTTGTTGACATCCTTCCTATAATTTGGCGACCAAAATTGTACACCATACTCCAGAATTGGCCTCAACAATGCCTTGTACAATTTAAACATTACATCCAAAATTCTATACTAAATACTCTGATTTATAAAGGCCAGCACACCAAAAGCTTTCTTTACCACCCTATCTACATGAGATTCCACCTTCAGGGAACTATACAGTTATTCTTAGATCCCTCTGTTCAACTGCATTCCTCAATTCGCTACCATTTACCATGTACGTCCTATTTTGATTTGTCCTGCCAAGATGTAGCACCTCACACTTAACAGCATTAAACTCCATCTGCCATCTTTCAGCCCATTCTTCCAAATCTCTGTAGATTTTGATAATCTACTTCATTATCCACAACACAACATACCTTAGTATTATCTGTGTACTTACTAATCCAATTTACCACACCATCATCCAGATCATTGATGTATATGACAAACAACAGTGGACCCAACACAGATCCCTGAGGCATCCCACTAGTCACCGGCCTCCAACCTGACAATCAGTTATCCACCATTACTCTGTGGTATCTCCCATTCAGCCACTGTTGAATCCATCTTGCTACTCCACGATTAATACCCAACAATTACATCTTCTTAACCAACCTTCCATGTGGAATCTTGTCAAAGACCTTACTGAAGTCCATATAGACAACATCCACTGCTTTACCATCCATTTCCCTAGTAACCTCTTCAGAAAATTCAAGATTAGTCAAACATGACCTCCCAGGCACCAATCCACGTTGACTGTTCCCAATCCGACCCTGTTTATCCAGATGATTATATATATTATCTCTAAGTATCCTTTCCATTAATTTGCCCACCACTGACGTCAAACTAACAGCTCTATAATTGCTAGGTTTACTCTTAGAACCCTTTTTAAACAATGGAACAACATGCGCAGTACGCCAATCCTCCGGCACCATTCCCGTTTCTAATGACATTTGAAATATTTCTGTCATAGCCCCTGCTATTTCCACACTAACTTCCCTCAATGTCCTAGGGAATATCCTGCCAAGACCTGGATACTTATCCACTTTTATATTTTTCAAAAGTGTCAGTACTTCCTCTTCTTTGATCCTCATAGTTTCCATAGCTACTCTACTTGTTTTCCTTACATAATTCAATATCCTTCTCCTTGGTGAATACCGAAGAAAAGAAATTGTTCAATATCTCCCCATCTCTTTTGGCTCTGCAGATAGCTCTCCACTCGGTCTCTCCAATGGACCAATTTTATCCCTCGTTATCCTATTGCTATTAATATAGCTGTAGAAACCCTTTGGATTTACTTTCACCTTACTTGCCAAAGCAACCTCATATCTTCTTTTAGCTTTTCTAATTTCTTTCTTAAGATTATTTTTACATTCTTTATACACCTCAAGCTTATACTCCTCTCTGTCTCTATATCTCCCTCTCCCCTCTCTCTCCCTCGCTCTGTACCTCTCTCCTCACCACTCTCTGCCTATCTCTCTCTCTCTATCTGTGTGTGTCTCACTCTCTCTGTCTGTCTCTCTGTCCATCTGTTTATCTCTTTCCCTATCTGTCTCCCGCTCTTCCTCTCAGTCTCACTCTGTATGTCTGCCTCTCTCTCGGTATCTCTGTCTCTCTTTCTCTCTCTGTCTGACTCTCTCTCTGCTCCGTCTCTGACTCTCTCTCCCTCTGTCTGTCTCTCTTTCCCTTTCTCTCTCCCATCTACCTCTCTGTCTCTCTCTCTCTCTCTGTATGTATGACCCTCTCTTTCTTTCTCTCTCCGTCTCTCTGCCTGTCTGTCCCTCTCACTCTGTCTCTCACTCTCTGTTTCTCACTCTCTCTCCCCCCGCTCTCTCTATCTGTCTCTGTAACTCTTTCTCCCTGTCTGTCTGCCTCATCTCTCTCTGTCTCTTTACCTCTCTCACGCTCTGTCTGTCTCTCTCTCTCTGCATCTCTCTTTCTCTCCGTTTCTGTTTGTGTGTCTCTCTCCCTGTCTCTCTCTCTATATATCTGTATCTCTCGTTGTCTCTCTCTCTCTTCCTCTGTGTGTCTCTCTTTCACGCCCCTCTGTCTCTGTCGCTCTCTTTCTCTCTCTCTCTCTCTCTCTCTGTTTCTGTCTCTCTCTCCATTTATGTCTCTCACTTTCTCTTCCTCTCTCTCTCTCTCTCTCTCTCTCTCTCTCTCTCTCTCTCTCTCTCTCTCTCTCTCTCTCTCTCTCTCTCTCTCTCTCTATCGGTATCTATCTCTATCTGTATCTCTCCCCCCCCCTCTGTATCTCTCTCGCTGTCTCTGCCCCCTCTCTCTCTGTGCCTCTCCCACTCTGTCTCTCAATGTCTCTCTCTCCGTGTCTCTCTCTGAGTATCTGTAGCTCTCTCTCACTGCCCCTGTATCTCTCTGTCTCTGTATCTCTCTTCCACTGTCTCTCTCCCCGTCTCTCTCTTTTTCTCACTGTCCCTCTCAATCTGTCTCTCTCTCTCTCTCTCTCTCTCTCCCTATATGTGGCTCTCTTTCTGTGTTTCTCTCTCTCACTCTCTCACTGTCCCTCTCTCCTCTCTCCCTGTCACTGTATCCCTCTATCTCTCACTGTCCCCTCTCTCAGTCTCTCTCCCTCTGTCTCTCTTTCTCACTCTCCCTGTAGTAAAAACTGTAGTAAATGTATCTTTCTCCGTGTCACTCGTTTTTCTTTCTCTCTCCCTCTCTCTCTCTGTTTCTCGCTGCCTGTTTGTTTCTCTCTCTCTGTCTCACTCTTTCTCTCTCGCTGTTTGTCTGCTTCTCTCTTGCTCCTTCCCTCTGTCTCACTTTCTCTGTGTCTATGTCTTTCTCACTCTGCCCCTCCCTCCCTGTCTCTTCATCTGTCTGTCTGTCTCTGTTTCTCACTTTCCCCTGTGTGTCTCACTCTGTCTCTCACTCTCTGTATTTCTGTATGTCTGTCTGTCTGACTCTCTCTCTTTGTCTCTCTCCCTATCTCTGTCTCCCCCCCCCCCTCTCTCTGTATATCTCTCTCTCTCTCTGTACCTCCCTCCGTCTCTCCCTCTGTGTCTCTCTCGCTCTACCTCTCTCTCACTCTTTGCCCCTCTCTCTGTCTGTCTGTCTCTTTCTCAGTGTCTTTCTCTCTGTCTCTTTCCCACTGTGTCTGTCTCTCCCTCTTTCTCCCTCTCTCTCTGTCGGTATCTCTCTCCCTATCTGTCTCTCTCTCCCTCCCCCTCTCTGTCTCTCACTGTGTCTCTCTCAGTCTCACTATCTCTCTCTCTCTGTCTCTGACACTCTGTCTCTCTGTATCTCTCTCGGTCTCTCTCTCCCCCCTTGCTGTCTCTCTCTCGGTCTCACTCTGTATCTCTCTCGGTCTCACTCTGTATCTCTGTGTCTCTCTCTCTCCCTGTGTTGCTGTCTCTCTCTCTCTTTATGTCTCTCTCACTCCCGCTATCTCTCTCTCCCCGTCTGTCTCTCTCTCTGTCTGTGTGTGTGTCTCTCAGTCCGCACCGCTCCCACTCATCCCCGAATCTACTCCCGCACCAGATGGGGGGGGGGGGGGGGGGGGGACTCACCGACACCCTGGCCGCACTCAATGGCCGCTCACGTCCCCGTCTCTCCGTCCACAACAACAGCTCCTAAACCCTGCAGGAGGAAACACAGAGGGTCAACAATCTGGCAAACAGCACATTACTAACGCGGAAACATTACTGGTGCCTGAAGGGGGGGGGGAGGGGAAGTGGGGGATCAGTGCAGGGTGGGGGAGTGAGTGGGTCAGTGCGGGGGTGAGTGGGGGAGGGTGAGGGGTGTCTGTGGGTCAGTGCGGGGGTGAGTGGAGGAGGGGATGGTGAGGGGAGTCTGTGGGCAAGTGCGGGGTTGAGTGGGGGAGTGAGGGGTAGAATAGAATAGAATAGTTTCTTTATTGTCATTGTAACATGAACCATGTACAACGAAATTGTAAAATGTCAGCCAGTCAGTGCACCATTCAAACATTTCTAAAAGCTAACGATACATACAAGGTAAAATATTTAAAAAAAGATAAACAACTAAAATAAATATCATGAAAATAGCACGCATGAACACCCAGCCCTACATCCTTCTGTCGATTTCACAGTCTCTTAGTATGTATCGCCCCTGCGTTCCTTGGCGGCTACATTTAGTGCCTTTATAGCAGTGGGGTAAAAACTGTTTTTAAGTCTGTTTGTCCTTGTCCTTGTGGATCTGTACCGTCTGCCTGACGGTAACAGTTCAAACAGGGAGTGTCCGGGGTGGGAAATGTCCTTTATAATACCCTGGGATTTTTTGATGCAGCGGGAACTGTGTAAGTCCTCCAAGGTAAGGAGAGGGCAGCCGACAATCCTCTGGGCGTTGTCAATGGCCCTCTGGAGCGCTTCCTCTGAGCCGCTGTGCAGCTGGTGTACCATACGCATACACAGTATGTTAGGATGCTCTCAATGGAGCACCGATAGAAGGACAGCAGCAGTCTCTGAGTGATGTTATTCTTCCTGAGCACCCTCAGGAAGTGCAGTCTCTGCTGGACCTTTTTCAGCAGCGCAGAGGTGTTCACGCTCCACGTCAGGTCCTCCTCAATATGGATTCCCAGGAAGCGGAAATCCGCCACCCTCTCCACACAGTCCCCTCTGATAATTAATGGTACCATGTCCGTTTTATTCTTTCTGAAGTCTATTATTATTTCCTTTGTCTTTAAGGTGTTGAGGAGCAGGTTATTTTCTCCACACCACACTGTCAGCTGCTCCGCCTCATCCCGGTAGGCGTACTCGTCCCCCCCGGAGATGAGTCCCACCACCGTAGTGTCATCCGCAAATTTGACAATGGTGTTGCTGTGGTGGGCGGGGGTGCAGTCATGTGTGTAGATGGTGTAGAGCAGGGGGATCAGCACGCAGCCCTGTGGAGAGCCGGTACTGAGGCTGAGGGCCGTGGATGTGTGATGGCCCACTCTGACTCTCTGGCTGCGACCCGACAGGAAGCTATTTATCCACATGCAGGTGGAGTGTGGAAGTCCCAAGTCCCCCAGTTTGTCCACCAGTTTATGGGGAAGGATGGTATTAAAGGCAGAGCTGTAGTCCACAAAGAGCATCCGCACGTAGCTCCCCCGCTGCTCCAGGTGGGACAGGTGAGGGGTGTTTGTGGGTCAGTGCAGGGGTGAGTGGAGGAGGGGATGGTGGGGGGAGCCTGTGGGCAAGTGCGGGGTTGAGTGGGGGAGTGAGGGGTGAGGGGTGTTTGTGGGTCAGTGCGGGGGGTGAGTGGGGGAGTGAGGGGGAGTCAGTAGCAATGTTACAACATTTAGAGATTTAAAAAATCAAGTCTGCAATTTAACACAAAAGTTGTGATTAAGGACAGTGAAATGGCCATAACTTTATTAAAAATTAAGAGAACTGAAAGACATTATGGGCTTTTGACTGTCCTCGATCACAGGTTAAGTCAATGGAAAATCAATAGGGTTTCAAGATGCTAATTTCCGAGTATGAAAATGGCCATAACTTTTTTAATACTGAAGATATGAAAGTGAATTAGGTGTCAAATTAAACTTATTTTTATGCTTTATCTGATGGGATAAATTACAGACTTGATTTTAAAAATCTCAAAATGTTGTAACATTGCTAGCAGCGGCCGCCGGGATCGTGGACGAGGTGTCCGTTCCTACACAACCTCCCCTCACCCCCACTGACCCACAAACACCCCTCACCCCCCCCCCCCCACCCACTGACCCACAAACACCCCCCCCGCACTGACCCACTGACCCACAAACACCCCTCACCCCCCCCCCACTGACCCACAAACACCCCTCACCCCCCCCCCCCACTGACCCACTGACTTCAACATCCCCGACACTCGGCTCCAAGCGCCAACCCCAGCGCCGGCCGGGCGGGTGCGGACAGTGAGTGAGTGAGTGAGGGCCCCGGTGCGAGGCCGGAGACTGGAGGCTGCAGGTGACGGTAACGGTGACGGTGACGGTGACGGTGACGGTGACGGTGACGGTGACGGTGACGGTGACGGTGACGTGGAGCCACCGCGCGGACCTGGACCATCGGGCAACCGCCCGTCCGTCAACTGTCTGCATCTTTGGTGATGTCAACCCGCCCCGCCCGCCCTGCGCCGTGACGTCAACGCGCCCCGCCCGCCCTGCGCCGTGACGTCAACAAGCCCCGCCCGCCCTGCGCCGTGACGTCAACGTGCCCAGCCCGCCCTGCGCCGTGACGTCACCGCCAGTGCTTCAGCAGGAAGCTGCAAGATGGCGGTTTGTTTTTAAATGTGAAGACGCGGGACACAAAATGTCTGCGGTGAATGTGACGCAGCGACAGCGACAGAGAAGCTGCAGCAACAACAACAACAACAACAACAACAACAACAACAACAACAACAACAACAACAACAACAACAACAACAACAACAACAACAACAACAACAGGGCGGCGGCGGCTTCAGGGCCACAACCCTGATGATGATGATGATGCCCACTGAAGGTAGACACACACACACACACACACAATGTCAATGCTGCATCACTTGGTCATAGAGTGTGGAGACTGGTCCTTCACGGAGCAATGTGTGGGCAGAGAGGGGCACACACAGAGAAACAGAGAGAGAGACAGAGAGAGAGACACACACACAGAGAAAGAAAGAAAGAAAGAAAGAGACACAGAGAGAGAGACGGAGAGAGAGAGAGCAGAAAGAGCGTCAGAGAGAGAGAGAGAGAGAGAGACACACATAGAGAAAGAAAGACACAGAGAGAGAGAGAGAGAGAGAGATACATAGAGACAGAGAGAAACAGAGAAGGGAAGAGAGACAGAGAGATACACGGATACAATGGGAGAGAGAAACAAACAGAGAGGGAGAGAACAAAGTGGACCATGAAGGCATGAGAGGGGAACTGGCCAAGATAGGCTGGAAAGGGATCCCAGCAGGAATGACGGTGGAACAGCAATGGCAGGAATTTCTTGGCATAATCCGGAAGACGCAGAATAATTTCATTCCAAAAAAGAATAAAGATTCTAAGGGGAGTAGGAGGCAATCGTGGCTGTCAAGATAATATATTCAATATTCAGGAGGGATAGACAGAAAGGGAAAGGAGGTGGGGTAGCGTTGCTGGTTAGAGAGGAGATTAACGCAATAGAAAGGAAGGACATTAGCTTGGAGGATGTGGAATCGATATGGGTAGAGCTGCAAAACACTAAGGGGCAGAAAACGCTAGTGGGAGTTGTGTACACGCCAACTAACAGTAGTAGTGGGTCGCGCTTGCCGCTTGCAGGCACATGCTGGTGGGACCGGCCCTTTAGGTTGCGCTTGCCGCATGGAGTCACATGCCCGTGGGACAGGCCCTTGACACAGAAAGAGAGACAGAGAGAGAAAGAGAGAGAGACAGACACAGAGAGAGAAAGAAAGAGAGACAGAGTGAGAGAGAGACACAGAGAGAGACAGAGAGAACGAGATAGAGAGAAAGAGACAGAGAGAGTCACAGAGAGAGAAAGAGGGACAGACAGAGAGAAACAGACATAGACAGGCAGACAGACAGAGATAGAGATAGATTTTTTTATTTTTTTTTAATATTTTATTTTATTAGAAGTAAGTACAGTCATATTGCACCAAAGAGCCTAATATATATTTTCATAATACATTTTATGTACAACTTCTTTTTTTTTTTTGTTACACTGAAAAAAGATTAGAATAAGAAAAATAAGTTAGATAGTAAAGGATAGAAAGATGTGAAATATATAGTGTGTGAAAAAAGAAAACGAGTAAATGAAGAAAGTTGAGAGAGAGAATAGAGAAAATAAAATAAAATAAAAAAAGAAAAGGAGATCATTATTTATAATCTTGACCAACCCTCTTCCAGTCCTGAAACAGTTATTTTTTACAATTGTGTTGCACCATATGATTCCAAAAAAACGACGAATGGAGACCAACTCGTTATGAATTGGTCTGATTTATCCATTAGGAGGAATCGCATTTCCTCAAGATGAGCGGTGTCCAACATACTTGCAATCCACATTTTAAGCGTTGGTATTGATGTACCCTTCCAAAATTTAAGAATTAATATTTTTGCTATTATTAAACCATAGTTAAGGAATAGATTTTGAGATGTGTTCAATTTAGTCCCATCTTCCATTACGCCAAATATAATCATTTCAGTATTAGGTTCCATTCTTATCTTGAATAATTTTGTAAATATTTCAAAAATATCATTCCAAAATCTATAAAGTTTTATGCAGGAAACTAAGGAGTGTGTTATAGTTGCCTTTTGGGCTAGACATTTATCACAAGTGGCGGATATATTTGGATAAAATTTGTTCAATCTTGTTTTTGAATAATATAATCTATGTACAATTTTAAATTGAATTAGATTATGTCTTACATTAATTGAACATTTGTGAATATATATCAGGTATTTTTCCCATTTAACCTTCGTAATTTTTATCATTAGTTCCCGTTCCCACTCTTCTCTAAGTACCTCTGTCGATGGTAGGTCTATATTTAGAATACTATTATATAAATATGATATTAATTTTTGTGAGTCAGCTTCAATATTCATTGCTTCTTCCAATAAGTCAGGAGTTACTTTTTGATATCCTTGTATATATTTTTTCACGAAATCGCAAATCTGAAGATACTTAAAATATTGGCTGTTTTACAATTTAAATTTTAATTGTAGTTGTTGGAATGATAGTAGGTTTCCCATTTCGTACATATCCCCGATCCTTCTAATTCCGAGACTTTCCCATTGGTTATATGTCTTATCAATAAGAGATGGTTTAAATAAAGGGTTATTCGCTATTGGCATTAACAGTGATAGATTTCTTAATTTTAAAGATAATTTTATTTGTTTCCAAATTCTTATTGTACCATATATAATTGGGTTCTTCTTATATATTGTGTTATTCAGTTTTTTTGGGGAGAAGAGGATCGTTCCTATATTACAAGGATGGCAATCCTCCTCCATTTTTATCCATTCTGTCTGTTGGGTAGAACTATCCAACCAATAAATCATATTCTTAATATGCACTGCCCAGTAATAATACATAAAATTTGGAAGTGAAAGTCCCCCGACCTCTTTTGGTTTACATAAGTGTTTTTTTGTGATTCTATGTGATCTATAATCCCAAATATAATTAGTAATATTAGAGTCTAATTAAAAAAATATATATTTTGGTATATATACCGGTATAGATTGAAATAGGTATAGTAATTGTGGTAGGAAGATCATTTTTATTGCATTTATTCTACCTAATAATGATAAGGGAAGTGTTTTCCAAAATTTAATCAACGTATTAAGTTTATTTAATAAAGGCATGAAATTAGCATTGAATAATGCTTTATATTTTCTAGTAATCTGAATACCCAAATATTTAAATTTTTCTGTTGCGATTTTAAAGGGGAACTTCAGTAAGTGTGTAGGTTCTTGAGGTTTTAATGTCATGATTTCACTTTTATTCCAGTTTATTCTATATCCAGAAAAAGACCCAAATTCCTCTATTAAGTTTAATAAATTTGGTATGCTCGTTTGTGACTTTGTAATATATAAAAGTATATCGTCTGCATATAATGAGATTTTATTCTTTGAGTCCCTGGTATTATAGCCCTGAATATTCGGATGAATTCTTATCCTTTCAGCCAGGGGTTCTATCATAAGGGCAAATAGCAGGGGTGATAGTGCACATCCCTGCCTATTACCCCTTGATAGTTGAAAATTTTGAGATAACATGTTATTAGTTAAAATTCTTGCCATCGGTTTATCATATAATAATTTTACCCATGTTATAAAATTCTCTCCCATATTAAATTTTTGTAGTACTTTATATAAGTATTGCCACTCTACCTGATCAAATGCTTTCTCTGCATCCAAAGAAATAATTGATATATCTTCTTTCTCTACTTTATGCGAGTACATTATATTAAACAGGCGTCTCAGATTATTAAATGAGTATCTTTTAGGTATAAACCCCGTTTGATCAGGGTTTATCAATTTACTAATATATTTGCTTAATCTTCTTGCTGAAATCTTTGCTAAAATTTTCTGATCTGTATTTAAAAGTGATATTGCTCTGTACGAGCCCGGATCTTCTAAATCTTTATATTTTTTTGGAATAAGCGTAATAGTTGATTCTGTTAGTGTTTCAGGTAGTTTGTTTTCTTTAAAAGCATGGGAGTATAAATTAAATAAATAAGGGGTTGTTATCTCCTGAAATTTTTTATAAAATTCATTATTAAAACCATCTGGTCCCGGTGTCTTACCATTTTTCAGCGATTTTATTGTTTCACCTATTTCTTTAATTGTAATTTGAGCTCCTAATTCCTCTTGTTCCAAAAGGTCCAGTATTGGAAGATTACAATTATCTAGAATTTTTTTTATTTTACTATCTTCTATTTTAATTTTAGATGTATATAAGTTTTGGTAAAATTGGGCAAATCTATTATTAATATCTTTAGGTAGTATTAGTAATTCACCTTTCTCTGATTTAATTTTGGTTATAGTATTTTCCTTTTCTTGTTTTTTCAATTGGCGAGCTAAAAGCTTATGTGGTTTGTCACCAAACTCAAAATGTTCCTGTTTTGTAATTTGGAATAGTCTTATTACTCTTGCCGATAAAATTCGATTAAGTTTAAATTTCAGTAATATTATCTTATTGTGTTTATCTGTCGTGGAATCTTTGGCATTATCCAACTCTAACTGTCTGATTTCTTGTTCTAACAACAATTGTTCTGCCTTATTCTTTTTATTTTGAAAACTTTGATATGAAATTATAATTCCTCTCATAAATGCCTTAAAAGTTTCCCATAATAAAGAAGGCAAAGTACCTGGTATATCATTTGTATCGAAAAAAAGTTCAATTTGTTGTTTTAAATATTGATAGCCTTGCACGTCATTTAAAATATGTGTATTAAACCTCCAAAAAAAATTTTTACCCGGCATTCCCTCAAATTTTACTGAAAATGTCAACGGGGAGTGATCTGAGATACTACTAATGTGGTATGTTGGGTTGTTTGTATATGGCATTAATTTCATATCCACTAAAAAATAATAAATTCTTGAATAAGTTTTATGCACCGAAGAGTAAAACGAGTATTCCCTTCCAACTGGATTAGCAGATCTCCATACATCTATTATATTAGTATTTTTTATATATGTATTTAGAAGTTCGCTAGTTTTAGATTTTAAATTACTCTTCTTTTGTTTTGCTGATTTATCTAGATATGAATCTAAAACCCCCCTATTATCACATTTTGGTAATTAAACTCTGATATTATGTCAATAATTTTATCAAAAAATTGGGGGTTATCAAAATTCGGAGCATAAATATTTATCAAAGTTAGTGGGGTTGCATAAATTTCACCTGAAACTATAATATATCTTCCCTCTTTATCTGATATGGTATTCTTTAATTTAAAAGGAATACCTTTCCTAATAAGAATAGCTGTACCCCTAGATTTAGAAGTAAATGAGGAGTAGTATGTTTGGCCTATCCAATCGCCTTTAATCTTATTTGTGTTTGTTGTTTCATGTGTGTCTCCTGCAAAAACATTATGTCGCTTTTCAACGATTTTAGTTGGGCAAAAATTTTACCCCTCTTAATTGGTTCGTTGGCACCCCTTATATTCCAACTACAAAATGTAATTCCTCCATTCTTTATTTGTCTATCGTCTTGCAT
Organism: Amblyraja radiata; assembly: GCF_010909765.2. Lineage (NCBI taxonomy): Eukaryota > Metazoa > Chordata > Chondrichthyes > Rajiformes > Rajidae > Amblyraja > Amblyraja radiata. The sequence goes on from NW_022630115.1 coordinate 27,358, forward strand.
TGTAAATCAAGGTAATATTCCTGAATCATATGGTGCAATCAAATACCTCAGAATTTTAGGACTTGGGTGGTCATCCCGGTTTATTAGATTTATATTGCATCTCCTTCTTGTAAAGTGCCTTAGAAAAAGAAAAAAAGAATGTGATACACAATTACTTTCAAAAAAATTAAACAGATAAAAATCTTGATTGTAGAGATAGAGATAGATATATATATATAGAGAGAGAATGAGAGACAGTCAGAGAGAGGGAGAGAAAGAGACAGACAGAGAGAAAGCAAGAAACAGAGAGATACACACACAGACAGAAAGAGAGAGAGAAAGGGTGAGGGAGAGAGAGAGATAGCGACAGTGAGAGGGAGAGACAGACGGGGAAAGAGAAAGACAGAAAGAGGGGCGAGAGGGAGAGACAGAGAGAAAGAGAGGGAGAGAGAGACAGATAGACACACACAGACAGAGAGGCAGAGAGAGACAGGGAAACAGAGAGAGAAAGATAGAAAGAGAGAGATGGGGAGACACTGAGGCAGAGAGAGATAGAGGGCCGAGAGAGAGACACAGACAGAGAGAAAGACAGAATGTGAGCAAGATATAGAGGGAGAGAGAAACAGATAAACAGAGAAAGAGATAGAGAGGGAGAGAGAGAGTGAAAGAGACAGCGAGCGAGAGACAAAGAGAGAAAGAGACAAAACAGACAGAGACAAAGAGAGATGAGAGACAGAGAGATAAAGAGAGAGAGACAGCGAGAAAGATACAGAGAGAGAGAAAGACATAGAGAGAGACAGAAAAAGAGACAAAAAGAGAGAAAGAAGAGAGGGAGCAAGAGAGACAGAGAGAAAGAAAGAAAGAGACAGACATACACACACAGAGCTACACAGAGAGAGAGAGAGAGAGAGAAAGAATGAGAGGCAGAGTGAGAGACAGACAGACAGAGAGAATTGGGGAGAAAAAGAGAGAGCGAAACAGAGAGAAACAGACAGAGAGAGATGGAGAGAGAGAGCAAGGCATAGAGAGAGAGAGACAGAAAGACAGAGAGAGGGAGATAGAGAGACAGAGAGAGACACACACAGAGAGACAGAATGAGAAAGGCAGAGAGAGAGACAAACAGATAAACAGAGAAAGAGGGAGAGAGACAGAGAGACAAATAAGAGAGACAGAGAGAGAAAGAAAGAAAGAGACAGACACACACAGAGCTACAGAGAGAGAAAGAGAGGCAGTGAGAGACACAGAGAGAAACAGGGAAAGAGACAGTTGCAATCAATAAAGGGCTATAGGCCTATTGTTAGTTTATGTACAGGGACATATCTATCCATGCACTGTATACTTGTATTTATACTTATGCATCTTAAATATGTATGTCATGTTTTTGGCAATATAACAATGTATTTTTTTTATCATGCCAATAAAGTTTTTTAATTTAAATTGAAATTGAATTGACAGAGAGAGAGAGAGAGAGAGAGAGAGAGAGAGAGAGAGAGAGAGAGAGAGAGAGAGAGAGAGAGAGAGAGAGAGAGAGAGAGAGAGAGAGAGAGAGAGAGAGAGACAGACAGCGCGAGAGGCAGACAGAAAGTGAGATGGATAGAGAGACATAGAGAGAGGGAATAAGAGAGACAAAGAGAGAGAGAGAACCAGCGAGAGAGATAGAGAGAGACAGAGAGAGAACGAAAGAAAGAGAGAGAGACACAGAGACAGAGAGATTGAGAGGAGCAGTGAGAGACAGACAGAGAGAGAGAGAGATGGAGTGAGAGACACAGGGAGAAAGAGACAGACAAAGAGAGAGACAGAGAGAGAACGAAAGAAAGAGAGAGACACACAGAGACAGAATATCTGACTAAAATATTTGACAGTGTAATCCAGCCTATTGTGCTTTATGGTAGTGAAGTATGGGGTCCGCTCAGTCACCATAGTTATAGTAAATGGGAAAATCATACCACGGAAGCCCTGCATGCGGAATTTTGTCGGAACATCCTCCGTATCCAAAGGAAAACACCAACAAACGCATGTAGGGCGGAACTAGGCAGATACCCACTGATAATAAATATCCAGAAAAGAGCACTAAATTTTTGGAATCACCTTAAATCTAGGCCCCAGATACCCTCCAGTTTAAAGCCCTTCAAACACAAGAGGGGAACCCAGAAAAGAGTTCCCTGTGTCAGTAGGTACTGAGACTAACTACCCCTATTCAGTTAAAACCTATCCAGTTAAACCCTGACCGGCCCCAGATCAATACTGACCCCCAATCACCAGTTAGAGTGAACCAAGTTATCAAACAATGTAAAGAAACGTACTTGGAACATTGGGATAAAGAAACCAAAAGCCAAAGCAGATTAGAATGTTACTGTTCCCTAAAAAGAGATTATAAATTGGCAGACTATCTCTCAACTGTTAGAGACATAAAGCAGAGACAGACCCTCACCAAATACAGGGTAAGTGACCACTATTTGGCAGTTGAAAAAGGAAGACAGAAGAGATTCTGGCAACCAAGAGAAAACAGAATATGCGGCCACTGTTTGACAGATGAGGTTGAAACAGAGATGCACTTCCTCCTAAAATGCACAAAATTTGACAAAACAAGGAAAGCATACTTTGACAAACTCAGTGTGGCAACCCCTGACTTTAAAGAACTAGATGATACATCAAAACTAAGAATAATCTTTGGCGAAGGAAATACGGCACATCTTGGTGCACAATACGTAACAGCATGCCATAACCTGAGAGACGGTGAATGACCAACATGCACATATGTACGCACACACTAATCGACATTAACTAACACTAAGAAATTAATATTGAATTGCTAAAGTTGCTATTGTGTTGTACTGCTTACAGCTACTAGAACGTGTAGCAATCAATAAAGGGCTATAGGCCTATTGCAAGTTTATGTACTGCGATATATATATCCATGCACTGTATACTTGTATTTTTACTTATGCATTTCAAATATGTATGTCATGTTTTATACTTTGGCAATATAACAATGTTTTTTTATCATGCCAATAAAGTTTTTAAATTGAAATGAAATTGAGAATGAGAGAAGCAGTGAGAGAGACAGAGAAAGAGAAAGACAGAGAGAGGGAGAAAGCAGAGAGAGAGATACACACAGGGAGAGATAACGACAGAAAGAGAGAGAGGGGGAGAGCGAAGCAGAGAGAAAGAGAGGCAGATATACAGAGGGAGAGAGACAGGGAGAAAAAGAGAAACGGAGAGAGAGACAGTAAGAGACAGACAGAGAAAGAGAGAGAGGGAGAGGGAGAGAAAGCCAGAGACAGACACAGACAGAGACAGATAGAGAGGGACGTAGAGACCGAGAGAGAGGGGGACAGAGAGAAAGAGAGACAGACAGAGACAGAAAGGGAGAGAGAGAGAGATAACAAAGGGCACTATGAAGGCATGAGATGATTGGGCAACTTTCACAGGACAGAAGGAAACAAAACAGCAATACAGGCAGAAAAGATGAAGTATGAAGGAAAGCTGGCCAGGAATATAAAGAAGGACAGTAAAAGCTTCTTTAGATATGTTAAGGGGAAAAGAGAGGGAGAGGGGGAGCAGAGAGAGAGAGAGAGGGACAGAGAGAGGGGGGCAGAGAGAGAGGGACAGGGAGAGAGAGAGAGCAAGAGGGACAGGGAGCGAGAGAGCGAGAGGGACAGAGAGAGCGATAGAGAAAGAGAGAGGGGGGCAGAGAGAGAGAGAGACGCACGCACACAGAGACTTTCATAGGACAACAGAAGGAAACAAAACGGGCAATACGGGCTGAAAAGATAAAGTACGAAGGGAAGCTGGCCAGGAATATAAGGAAGGACAGTAAACGCTTCTTTAGATATATTTGGGTAAAAAGAGAGAGGGGGGGGCAGAGAGAGAGAGGGGGCAGAGGGACAGGGAGAGACAGAGAAGTGAGAGGGACAGAGAGACAGAGAAGGGAGAGAGGGACAGGGAGAGAGGGACAGAGAGAGACGGACAGAGAGAGAGGGACAGAGATATAGAGACTGGGACAGTGACCGAGAGGGACAGAGAGAGAGAGAGAGAGAGAGAATAGAGAGACATAGAGAGCGATCCAGAGAGAGGGACAGAGAGAGAGAGAGAGACAGAAAGAGACAGAGAGTGACAGAGAGAGAGGGGGGGACAGAGAGAGGGAGGGACAGATAGTGAGAGAGGGACAGAGAGCGAGGGACAGAGTGAGAGAGGTGGAGAGAGGGACAGATAGAGAGAGAGGGACAGAGTGTGCGGACAGAAAGAGAGGGAGAGAGAGCGAGAGATGGACAGAGAGAGAGAGGCAGGGACAGAGGGAGAGACGGACTGAGAGATAGTGAGAGAGAGAGGGACAGAGGGAGAGAGAGGGACAGAGAGAGAGAGCGAGGGTGGGGCAGAGAGAGAGATGGACAGAGAGAGATGCAGAGGGAGGGAGGGACAGAGAGACACAGAGAAATAGAGAGACACACAGGGAGACAGAGAGAGAGAGAGCTAGAGAAAGTGAGAGACACAGAGAGAGAGATAGGGAGAGATAAAGACAGAGAGAGAGAGACAGCGACAAAAAGAGAGTGAGCGATAGAAAGAATAAGCTGGAGTAATTGAGTGGGTCAGACAGCATCTGTGGAGAAAAGGAAAGGGTGACATTTTGGGTCGAGACCTTTCTTTAGTTTAGTTTAGTTTAGAGATGCAGCGCGGAAACGGGTCTTTCAGCCCGCGGAGTCCGCGCCGACCAGCGATCACCCCGTACACTAGCACTATCCTACGCACATTAGGGACAATTTAACAATTTTGTGGATGCCGATTAATCTACAATCCTGAAGTCTTTGAAATGTTGGAGGAAACCGGAGCACCCGGAGTAAACATCCACACAGGTCAAGGGGAGAACGTACAAACTCCACACAGACAGCACCCGTAGTCAGGATCGAGCCCGGGTCTGTACCGCTGCGCCACTGTGCCGTGCAGAATTATATAACGGTTTCCTCCGCCATAAACGCACCCAATATCTGTTAGTAATATCCTGTTTGCCAGTTTGTTGACCCTCTGTGTTCCGCTCCTGTAGGGTTTAGGAGCCGCCGCTGTGGATGGAGAGACGGGGCCATGAACGGCCATTGAGGTGCCGGTGAGCACCCCCATCTGCTCGGTGTGCCGCTGTGCTCGAGGGGCTTAACTTTGGTGCAGCACCACATGGCGGGGCACAACAAGGAGACGCGTTATGAGTGCGACGTGTGTGGCAAGGCCTGGCAGTACCCGAGCGAGCTGGAGACCCACCGGCGGGTGCACACGGGAGAACGCCCCTTTGACTGCTCCGAGTGCGGCAAGAGCTTCACCCGCTATGACCACCTGCAGCAGCACAACCGCATGCACTCCGACGAGAGGCCCTTCAACTGCTTGGAATGCGGCAAGAGCTTCACCCACTACAGCAACCTGCTGCGGCACAACCGCATGCACTTCAGCGAGAGGCCCTTCACCTGCTCCGATTGCAGCAAGAGCTTCAAGATGGCAAAACACCTGAAGGTGCACCGGCGGGTGCACACGGGCGAGAAGCCCTCTGGGTGCTCCACCTGTGGTAAGAGGTTTGCCCAGTTGTCAGAGCTGCAGAAGCACCGGCGGGTGCACAGCAGTGAGCAGCCCTTCACCTGCTCCGACTGCGGTAAAAGCTTCAAGTCGTCGCCGGACCTGAAGAGACCCATGTGCCTGCACACTGGGGAACTACCCTTCACCTGCAATGACTGCGGCAAGGGCTTCACCCACTCCAGCTAACTGCTGGTGCACCAGCGCACCCACACCGGCGAGCGTCCGTACACCTACGCTCAGAGCGGCAAGGACTTCACCCGCTCCAGCACCCTGCTGGTGCACCAGCGCACCCACACTGGCGAGCGTCCCTATACCTGTGCCAAGTGCGGCAAGGACTTCACCCGCTCCTCCAAGCTGCTGTCCCACCAGCGGGTGCACGCCGGCGACCGTCCTTTCCTCAGCCCGGTGTGTGGAGTGCGCTTCACCATGGCCTCCCACGCCCTGTCTCACCAGCACGTGCACACCAGTGGCCCGCCGTACGACTGCCCGTACTGTGGTGAGCAGTTTGACAGCTCGCGGGGGTTGCGGCAGCACCGGCGGACCCACGCCGGCGAGCAGCTGCTCCCACTGTGACAAGAGAGGACGGGGCTGCAGGAGCAGCAGCGGATACACACCGGAGAGAGACCCTTTGTGTGAACACGGGTTTCACCCGCATGTCTAGACTTTGGCAGCACCAGTGTACCCACAACGGTGAGCGTCCCTTGAGCCCGGTGAACCTGTCCTGTGATAAGGGCTTCACCCGCCTTGACCACCTGCTGGAGCACCGGCGAGTCCACACCGGCCAGCGCCCCTTCACCTGCCCGCTCTGTGGCAAGGCCTTTGCCCGCTCCTCCAGCCTGCTGGCACACCGCCACGTGGATAGATAGGCGCTGTTTAGGTAAACATAAAATGCTGGAAGGAATGGGTAACGTTTCGGGTCGAGACCCTCCTCAGTCTTGACCTGAAACGTCTCCCATTCGTTCTCTCCAGAGATACTGCCTGTCCCATTGAGTTACTCCAGCACTTTATGTCCTTTTTGTAAACCAGCATCTGCAGTTCCTTGTTTTTAAACCATTCTGGTTAACCATCTCTGCACCTTCCCCAAAGCCTCCACATCAGTCCTGTAATGGAGTGATCAGAACTGTATGCAATACTCCAAATGCTACCTGACCAATGTCCGGTTTCGGCCCGAAATGTTGCCTATTTCCGTCGCTCCATAGATGCTGGCGCGTCCGCTGAGTTTCTCCAGCACTTTTTGTCTACATTCGATTTTCCAGCATCTGCATTTCGTTCTTGAACACAATGTCCCTTAAAGCTGCACATATATATTCCACGCTCCTTCTCTACCCTTTTATCTCCTTATTTTCTCACGCCTGTCACTTACTCCACTCATCTGCCGATCACCCCCTCATCTGCTAACATCGTGTCAGTGTGAAGAAGGGTTCCGACCTGAAATGGCACCTACCCATGTTCTCCAGAGATGCTGCCTGACCCACTGAGTTACTCCAGCACTGTGAAATGTCACCTATCCATGTTCTCCACAGATGCTGCCTGACCCACTGAGCTACTCCAGCACTCTGTGTTAGAGCTAAAGAGTGATACAGAGTGGAAACAGGCCCTTTGGCCCAACTTGCCCGCAACGACCAACGACTAGTCCCAGCTGCACTAGTCCCGCCTGCTTGTATTTGGCCTCCAAATTTGTTCTATCCACTTACCTGTGTAACTGTTTCTTAAACATTGGGATATTCCCAGCCTCAACTACCTCCCCTGACAGCTTGTTCCATGCACTCACCACCCTTTGTGTGAAAAGGTTACCCCTCAGATTCCTATTAAATCTTTTCCTCTTCGCCATCAACCCATGTCCTCTGGTCCTCGACTCCCCCACTCTGAGCAATAGATTAGAAACATATAAAATAGGTGCAGGTGGAGGCCATTTGGCCCTTCGAGCCAGCACAGCCATTCATTGTGATCATGGCTGACCATCCACAATCAATAACCCGCGCCTGCCTTCTCCCCATAGCCCAGATTCTGTGCATCTAACTAAATTGTGTTCTGTGCAAGATTCCAGCATCATCAGAATTTTGTGTCTCCCTCACCTATATCCACCTATCACTTCTGAAGAAGGCACTCAACCCGAAACGTCACCATTCCTTCTCTCTAGAGATGCTGCCTGTCCCGCTGAGTTACTCCAGCATTCTGTGCCCACCTATCACTTGACAGGCTTTGTCCAGCCCCCATCTCTCTTTTCCAGCATCCTCCCCCCCCCCACCCCACCCTCTCCACTCAGTCTGAAGAAGGGTCCTGACTCAAAACGTCGTCTGTCCATTCCCTCTAAAGCGGTGGAGGAACACTGGGTCAGGCCGCATCTGTAGAGGGAAGGGAATCTAAGGCGACCACTCCCACCTCTCCTTTCCAACTTTCTCCACCCCCCACACCAAGCCGTCGGAAGAAGGGTCCTGACCTAGAATGTTGCCTGTCCATGCTCACCAGACGTGCAAATTACTCCAGGAGATATCTCTTTCTAAACCAGCATCGGCTGTTCCTTCTTTATATTTGTGAAGAAGAAAAAAATGGTTAAGTTGGTCTCTTGAACACTGAAAAGGGGGAATTTAATATGGGGAACAAGGAAATGGCAGATGAGCTGAACAGGTACTTTGGATCCATCTTCACTAAGGAGGACACAAATAATCTTCCAGATGTACCAGTGGCCAGAGGATCTAGGGTAGCGGAGGAACTGAAGGAAATCCACATTAGGCAGAAAATGGTGTTGGGTAGACTGATGGGACTGAAGGCTGATAAATCCCCAGGGTCTGATTGTCTGCATCCCAGGGTACTTAAGGAAGTGGCTCGAGAAAACCTGGACGCATTGGTGATCATTTTCCAATGTTCTATCTATTCAGGATCAGTTCCTGTGGATTGGAGGGTAGCTAATGTTATGCCACTATTTTAAGAAAGGTGGGAGAGAGAAAACAGGGAATTATAGACGTTAGCCCAGGGGTGGGGAACCTTTTCATGTTGGAATGTTGCATTGTTTTTTGTTTTTTTTTGGAAAATATTTTTTATTGGAGATAGGTACATAACCTAATTACATCATTACAGTCTTACATTTTTAAATTGATAATATTGTCAATTATTATTACATTGTCTCCAATACTTTTTGCCTTTTTTTTAAAAACTAGATAGAACTAAAGAGATAGATGAAGTAAAGAAAGAAAAGAAAGAGAAGAAAAACAAAAACAAAAACAAAAACAAAAAAACAAAAAAAAAGGGAAAAGATAGTTAAAGAAGAATGGAAAAATTTATTAAAAAAGACTTAATTCGAGATATATTCGTACATTTCAGAGTATAGTATTTCATCCATTCTTTATCCCGCGTGCTAGTCAGGTTCCTGTGCTGAACCATTCTGACCCTTTAAGTAATCAATAAAAGGAGACCATGTTCCAACGAATAATTCCTGTTTGTCCAACAGGGAAAATCTGATTCTTTCCACGTTTAAGGTCTCCGTCATTTCTATAATCCACATTTTAATTGTGGGGGCCGTAGGGCCTTTCCAAAATTTTAGAATTAATTTTTTTCCTGTTATTAAACTATAATCAATAAAGTTTCTTTGTGTTGTTCTAAGTGTTTGATTTAATTCTAATATTCCGAGTATTATTAATTTTGGATCTGGGTCCAATTGTGTGCTGGTATTAGATATTATACTAAAAATATTTACCCAGAATTTTTTAATTTTTATACAGTTTGCAAACATATGAGATAATGTAGCTTCTAAATGTTGACATTTATCACATATAGGTGAGATATGTTGAAAAATTTTATGTAATTTTGTTTTTGAATAATGTAACCTATGTATTACTTTAAATTGTATTAGAGAATGTCTGGCGTTTAGTGAACACTGATGTATGTGTTGCAAACTTTCTTCCCAAGTATCTTTCATTATTACTTGATTTAATTATTTTTCCCATGTTTGTCTGTGTAAGTCCGTCGAAGGAATGTCACTGTCTAATAAGATATTATATATATAAGATATTAATTTTTCTGTATTAGGATGTTTGTTCCAACATTCATCAAGAATTTCTGAATTTCTAATTCGAAAATTTTGGGAGTTCGATTTTACATAATCTCTAAGTTGAAGATATCTGAAATAATCATCTCCTCGAAGTCCATAAGTCTGTTGCAATTCCTGAAATGTCAGAAAAGTGCCTTCCTTGTAAAGTTGTCCCATATTTTTAATTCCATAATTCTTCCATTGTGTAAAACCCCCGTCCAACCATGAAGGCTTAAACAAAGGATTATTCACAATTGGAAGAAAAAGTGATAAATTATCTAATTTTAATGTCTTTTTTAATTGTTTCCAAATTCGTATAGCACTAAATATTATAGGGTTTTCCCTATAAATTTTTTTGTTTAATTTAGACGTAGCAAATAATATCGAACCGATATCAAAAGGTAAACAATCTTCCTTTTCCATTTTTAACCAGTCTGGTTGATGATCTATTTCTTCTAACCAGAAATTCATATTTTTAATGTTAACTGCCCAGAAATAAAACAAAAAATTGGGTAAAACCAAGCCTCCATTTATTTTTGATTTACACAAGTGTCTTTTGTTTATCCTATGATTCTTATAATCCCAGATAAAATCATTAACAATAGAGTCCAATTTAAAAAAAAAGTTTTTTGCCAGATATATCGGAATTGTCTGAAAAAGATATAATATTTGCGGTAAAAAAATCATTTTTATGGCATTGATTTTGCCTACCATTGAGATAGGAAGTGTTTTCCAGTATTGAATATTCTTATGTAGTTTGTTCAGTAATGGGGGGAAATTTGCTTTAAATAATGATGTATATATCTTAGTTACATAAATACCTAGATATTTAAATTTTTCATTTACTATTTTAAATGGAAATTGTTGTATTGTCTGTTTGTTATGTTCCCTTATTGGCATAATTTCACTTTTATTCCAATTTATTCTGTATCCTGAAAATGAACCAAATTGGGTTATTAGCTTTAATAAGTTTGGAATACTAATTTCTGGTTTTGTAATGTAAATTAATACATCATCTGCGTATAGAGAAATTTTATTCACTGTGTCCTTTGTGTTATACCCATGTATTTCCGGATGCCCCCTAACTCTTTCTGCCAGTGGCTCAATAGCAAGCGCAAATAATAATGGAGATAATGGGCATCCTTGTCTACAACCTCTAGATAGGCTAAATTTAGGTGACAACCTTTGGTTTGTAAATATTCTAGCCGTGGGATTTGTATATAACAGTTTTATCCATGTACAGAATTTCTCCCCTAGCTGCATATTTTCCATCACCGAAAATAAATAAGGCCATTCGACCTGATCAAATGCTTTTTCAGCGTCAAGTGAAATTATTGCTAGATCTTCATTAATAATTCTCTTGGAATATATAATATTAAATAATCTTCTTAGATTATAATATGAGTACCGTTTCTGAATAAAGCCTGTTTGGTCAGGGTGTATTAATTTATTCATCACTGTACTTAATCTATGCGCTAATATTTTAGTTAAAATTTTCTGATCTGTATTTAAAAGTGCAATTGCTCTGTATGATCCCGGGTCTTCCAGATCTTTATCAGCTTTAGGAATAAGTGTTATTATTGATTCATTTAAAGTGTCTGGAAGTTTCTGTTGAGTATATATATATACTCATACAGTCTTTGTAAACGTGGGCTAAGCAAATCATAATTTTTTTAATAAAATTCGGAACCTAAACCATCTGGTCCTACTGCTTTACCATTTTTTAAAGAGCCAATAGACTCCTCAATATCCTTTATCGTAATCTCCCTTTCTAATAATTCTCTATCGTTTGAATCTAAACCTTTTAAATTACATTTTATTAAAAAATCTGCTATTCCTTCTGATTGTGCTACGGTTTTAGTTGAATAAAGGTTATGATAGTATTGGAGAAATCTATCATTTATGTCCTTGGGCCTTTTTAATAATTCTCCTGTCTCTGTTCTAATTTTATGAATTGTTTTTTCCCCTTCCATTTTTCGTAACTGACGTGCTAATAGTTTTTGTGGTTTGTCTCCAAATTCAAAATGTAGTTGTTTGGTTTTTTGATAAAGTTTTATTACTTGTTCTGAATACATTTTATTTAATTTATATTTCAATACAGCAATTTAATTATGTTTTAAAGTAGATGGCATTCTCGCATTTTCTATATCTAGTTGCTTGATTTCAATTTCCAATGTTTGTTGCTTAATCCTGTTCTCTTTATTATAAAATGCTTGAGCAGAAATTAATGTACCTCGAACATATGCTTTAAACGTTTCCCACATAAGAGAAGTAGGTGTGTCAGGGTTGTCATTTACCTCAAAAAATATTTGAATCTGTTTAATAATATATTCCTGGCATGATCTTTCGTTCAAAATTTGTGGGTTAAATCTCCAATATGCTTGTTTCTCGGACATTCCATTTAATTTAATCATGAATGTTACAGGTGCGTGATCTGAGATTATAATGTTATGGTATTTTGAATTATAAATAAATGGGATAAACGTAGAGTCAACTAAAAAATAATCTATTCTTGAGTATGTTTTGTGTACTGGTGAGTAAAATGAATATTCCCGTCCAGTTGGGTTTTCTATTCTCCAGACATCCTTAATATTAGTGGTATTAATAAATGAATTTAGAAATACACTTGATTGAGATTTTACTTTTTTTTGCCTTGATGATCTATCTAAGTATGGATCTAATGTACAATTGAAGTCTCCTCCAATTATTAATTTATATTGTGTAAATTCAGGAATTTTTTTAAATGTTTTATTAAAAAACTTGGGGTTATCAAAATTAGGCCCATAAACATTAAGAAGAATCACTTTTTCTCCATTTAACTCTCCAACTAATATAATATATCTACCATATTGTTGAAGAGTTCTTAAAAGGTATTCCTTTACGAATTAGTATTGCAACTCCTCTGGACTTATGGGAAAAGGGGGAGTGATATGATTCAGCGATCCACTTAGCTTTAAGTCTATGTTGAGATTCCTTTTTAAGGTGTGTTTCTTGTAGAAATATTATATCTGTTTTGATTAAATTTAGATGTGCCAAAACTTTACCTCTCTTAATTGGTTCATTAATTCCCTTGACATTCCAACTACAAAATGTTATTCCCTGACCCCCTCTTATCATATTAACATCTTGCATATTGTTTCTAAGGTGGTCTATAACCGAGCAGAAGGTACAACACATAGAACCTGACCCTGCTCCCGAACCTCAAATAGATGACTTTAAAATCATATACATCGCTCTTCCGAACACATCTCCTTGTATTAGTCTTATTTTTCCATTCAAACTTTAAGTTATAAAAATATTTAAAGTGAAAAAAGTGATAGAGTTGGTTAGTATAGGGTGAAAGAAAAAGAACTACATCTACAATTAGTGTAGTTAGTGATAGCCACACTAACGTGGCTAGAATTCTAAAGACTTCCGTAGCCTTTGTAAAAAAAAAAATTTCCAGCTCCGTGCCCGAAGAAAAAAAAAAAAAAGATTATTTCTAACATTCAGATAACTTCTTTGGGAGTAACAAACTTATTTACATATCCATACATACACACACACGATATACACACATATATATATATATATATATATATATATATATATATATATATATATATATATATATATACATATATATATACATACCCATATGCATACATACAAAAGCACGTAACCCTGCAGAAAAGTTCAAAAACAGCAAAAATTCACAACGTTATTATTCTCACATATCATATTAATTTTTTCGCTAAATCTATAAATTTAATTTTAAATCGAAAAATAAAGAGAAAAACCGTTAAACTTTTTTAATGACGTAATCTAATTTACCTCTTGCATATCTTCCTATATAATATAAATATGTAATTCATTTCTACGTTAATCGAAGACTATTAATTATTAATCATTGTTATCAATCATATACAGTATTAAATTTTTATGAAAAATGTTAATGTTAATAATTTTAGTGGTAATATAGATATTTAATAAGTATTAGTTGTTACCTATATGGTTAGGCATGAATATACAGATAATAATATTGATTAATAAACAAAAATACAAAGATCACGGTTTTATCCAATGTCCTCCGTCCATTTCGGTTTCCGAATGTCCTTAAAGCTCTTAAAAGAACTTTAAAGGTCCTTTTAGATCTGGCTTGACTCCTAAGGAGTAATGTAAATTCTTCAGTCTATGGTCATGTTATTGACTTCTTGGGCATATTCCAGTGCTTTTTCATGGTCTGTAAAAAAGTGCTCCTTGGACTTGTAGAGGACTCTTAGTCTTGCGGGGTAAAACAAGCTGTATTTCAAATCAGGTACATTCTTCAGTATTCTCTTTGTCTCAGTGAACAGCGCTCTTTTCTTGAAGACTTCTGCCGGATAATCTCGGTAAATACTGAATCTCGCACCTTCAAAAAGGAGCTGTCCGCCTCGAACAATTTTCTTCATTATATCATCAAATTCATGATCCAATTGCACCTTTACGATAATTTGTCTTGGACGGGCATCATCTTGTGTACGACGTCCCTGCGCTCTATGAGCTCGACCGAGTGAAGGTTTGTGATCCAATTTTAAGGCTTTTTGTAATAGGTCTGCCACAAAATCCCGAGTGCCCATTTCCTTCTCACTTCCTTCTTTCACCCCTACAATTCTTAGATTCTTACGTCTTTGACGCCCCTCCAAATCAATACACTTATCATTTAATTTGATCACCATATCGGAGAGGCGTTGGTTTTCAATAAGGAGTCGACTTACAGTTTCCGCACTTGTCGTCACCGATTTCTCAAGTTCGGTTATCGCTGTTCTATGCTGATCAAGTATGTGATAAATGGGGTCCACCTCCGTTTTATCCTTCGTTTCCACCGAAACGAGCCTGGTTTCCAGCACTTCCATCTGATCCTTGATCTCTTCCTCCCTCGTCTTCTTCCAGATTTCCAGCATTTGTTGAACGGTAGAAAGCATTTCTGCTTTAAAATCTACCTTAAAAGAATCAAGTTCCTCTTTAAACTTCTCTCCAAAGGTTTTCATTTCGGCAGAGAGAAAGATTTTAAGATCCTCCATTTCAGACTTTTTCGGTTTCGTTTTCTTCGAAGGGTCTTCCTGGGCCGTCGTTGTAACTGAGGTCGAGGCCTCTGTAGGGCCTTCCTCTTCCTTCTGCTGTCTCCCTTTACCGGCTTTTTTTTGTGTCCCACGGGGGGGGGGGGTATGTTGTACCGACGACATACCTTAAAGTCGCGCGCCTGATGACGTCACGCAGGCAGCCGTTCAGATCGCGATCGCTGCAGGTAAGACCCGATTTTCTCCCGTTTTAAATTTCTTCGGCACGGAGCTAGTTGGCGCTGGACTCAAGCCTCCATGGCGCCACCGGAAGTCTGAATGTTGCATTGTTAGCTGTAATCTAATAAGGCCACATCCATGAAACTTCAATTAGATGTAGTTCAAAATGTATTTATTTTGTAAAAATCTAACTACTGTGTACTAACTTCAAGAAAATGAAAAAAATTGTTATTTCTAAAGTTAATTAACCTTTCAATGACTTTGTTGCGACTGCTTTTTGTGGGAAAGCATTTGAATATTTGGTTGTAACATGGAGTTACGCAGTTTCAGCTGATCTAGATGGGTATCCGTCATTTGTGAACTTAAGGGCATCTTGATTTGGGTTAGATAGAAGAACGTAGATTTGCAGTGGTTGAAAAGCAAGAAAGCATTTTTCGTGCATGTGCCGAAGATGTAGGTATTCTATTTTATTTTCCATATTTCTATCGGGTCTTTCAGCGTCCAATAAGGACTTTAAAATGTCATCTTCTGAGAGCTCAATCAATTCCATCTGTAGTTCTATAGCAGCCTTGGAGACAACAACTGGGTGAAGTTGAAATGCTAATTTGAATGCTAAAAAATGCTAATTTTGTTGAATCTTCTTTTACCCTTTGGTGTTTTAAATACGTTCATTTAAAGATTAAAATAAAAATAGTAAAAGACGAACAAAAACATATTAATAAAAATAAAAGGATTTGTTCTACAAATTTGTATTCATTCAAAAGGCCGCACTTAATGGCCTAGAAGGCCGCATGTGGCCTTAAGGCCGCAGGTTCCCTACCCCTGGATTAGCCTGACATCGATGGTGGGGAAGATGCTGGAGTCACTTATTTACAAAGGGGAAATCATGCTTGACTAATCTTCTGGAATTTCTTGAGGATGTAACTAGGAAAATGGACAAGGGAGAACCAGTGGATGTAGTGTACCTGGACTTTCAGAAAGCATTTGATAAGGTCCAACATAGGAGATTCATGAGCAAATTTAGGGTACAAGTTAGTGGGGGTAGAATGCTGACATGGATAGAAAATTGGTTGGCAGACAGGAAACAAAACGTAGGTATTAACGGGTCCCTTTCAGAATGGCAGGTAGTGATTAGGCTCGGTGCTGGGACCGCAGCTATCTACAATATACATCAATGATTTAGATGAAGGGATTCAAAGTAACATTAGCAAATTTGTAGATGACACAAAGCTGGGTGGCAGTGTGAACTATGAGGAGGATGCTATGGGAATGCAGGGTGACTTGGACAGGTTGGGCGAGTGGGCAGATGCAGTTTAATGTGGATAAATGTGAGGTTATCCACTTTTGTAGCGGAAACAGGAAGGCAGATTGTTATCTAAATGGTGTCAAGTTGGGAAAAGGGGAAGTACTACGGGATCTGGGGGTCCTTGTTCATCAGTCAATTAAAGTAAGCATGCAGGTACAGCAGGCTGTGAAGAAAGTGAATGGCTAATGGCCTTCATAACAAGAGGATTTGAGTATTGGAGCAAATAGGTCCTTCTGCAGTTGTACAGGGCCCTAGTGAGACCACTCCTGGAGTATTGTGTGCAGTTTTGGTCCCCTAATTTGAGGAAGGACATTCTTGCTATTGAGGGAGTGCAGCGTAGGTTAATTCGCGGGATGGCGGGATTGTCATATGCTGAGACAATGGAGCGGCTTGTATACTCTTGAGTTTAGAAGGATGAGAGGGTTTCTTATTGAAACATATAAGATTATTAAGGGTTTGGACATGCTAGAGGCAGCAAACATGTTCCCAATGTCGGGGGGAGTCCAGAAACAGGGCCCACAGTTTAAGAATAAGGGATAAGCCATTTTGAACGGAGATGAAAAAACAAATGTTTTCACTCGGAAAGTTGTGAGTCTGCGGAATTTTCAGCCTTAGGTGGAGGTCGGTTCTCTGGTTACCTTCAAGAGAGAGCTATATAGGGCTCTTAAAGATAGCGGAGTCAGGGGATATGTGGATAATGCAGGAATGGGGTACTGATTGGGGATGATCAGCCATGATCACATTGAATGGCGGTGCTGGCTCGAATGGCCTACTCCTGCACTTATTGTCTCTTGTCTAATGTCTAATGTATCTGGACTAGGCGTGCATTGCAGCCTACACGTGCGCTCGGTCCTCCAAGACAAGATCTTTATGTCCTGGGCCTCCTCCATTGCCAGAGTGAGGTGACACGCAAACTGGAGGAACAGCACCACATAGCTTACAGCCCAATGACACAAACATTGAATTCTCCAAATTAAGTAGACTGCCCCCTCCCAATCAAGTCCTGGAGTCTGTCCCAACCCCATCTCTTTTTTCCAGCTTTCTCCCCCGACTCCATCAGTCCAAAGAAGGGTCCAGACCCGACACGTCACTTGTCCATTCCCCTCCAAAGTGCCGGTAGAACTCAGCAGGTCAGCCATCCGTGGTGGGAAACGGATGGAGAAGTGTCCCTATTACAAGCTCTCCTTGGCCCTGTCAAGAATGCGGTGTCCATTCTTGGGATGGGATGCAAGGTGCGAGCTGACCAGTCATCGACAGCCCCCCTTCCCTTCCCTCGTGGGCCATCTCTTTGTCATTCCTCTGTCTTCTTCTTGCTGGATGACAAGCAGAACCATCTTGGCTTAACAGTAGATGTATCTTCTTCCTTTTGGCCTCTCGTTTCTGCAGGTATTTACAGCGGAATCAAAACTACTTCCCTTAGGTCTTGATCTTCCTTTTGTTTTAGTAAAGGTAGAACCTTTGACAGTTGCGATTGGTTTAGGATCTTGAATACTCCCATAGCGTAAATTTGACATGAACCGTACTTCCTTTTCTATGAAGTTTCCCAGATCAGGAAGCATGGCCTCTCCATTCTCATTTTCCTCTAGCAGACTAGCTTTATCCCTCCACATTTCTCTAAAGGGCCTATCCCACTGTACGAGGTAATTCAAGAGTTCTCCTGAGTTTCTCTTGATTCGAACTCGGAGAATTACGGTAATAGCCGCTCGTAGGTAGTCGGGGCTCTCGTGGACATTTTTCAACGTTGAAAAATCTTCACGAGCTTACCGTGTTTCCCGAGTACCTGCCGTTAGTGTTACGAGCCGCTAAGAGACGTCCCGAAATCCGACGTACCTGCTACGTACATTCTACTGTACTTACCATGAGTTTGATATTTTTTTAAACTCGGGAGTGCTCTTGAATTACCTCGTACAGTGAGACAGGCCCTTAAGTCAGTTTTAGAGTAATAATTTTCAGATTGCTAACAACATTCATATCTTGCAAGTCGTCTAAGAAGGTAGCCATTTCTATCATACTTCTAAGAAATATCGCAAACTCCCGCAATGCTTTCGAGTCTTCTGGCTGGATAGCTGTCCAAACATAGGCCTTCTGCATGAGGATGTATTTGGATCATGCAAGTTTAAAGGGACTTTTATGTAGTGTGTCGGCAGTGAGTTGCGACTGTGGCGGGTTCACCAGCCCCGACCACGTGTGTACAAACAGGGAAGATGATTGAACTTTATTACCTTCCATCACAGTGAGGAATGTGGATTCCGCTGTGATGGATGTTTATGTTAAATGTTCTTTTAGGTGGCTGTGCCTTGTTGCTTTTTACTCAGTATGGCTGTATGGTAACTCAAATATCATTGTACGGTAGCGCACCTGCTACCTCGGCCATGTGACTGTGGGAAGAGGTTTGTGTTCGCGCGTTTTCTGGACGATGCCCTCCCAGTCTAGTTTCCACCACCGCTGTGGTCAGACCCATTCAGTTGGTCATTGTTGAAATCCCGTTGATTTCACCGTTTACGTTAATAAACCTGTTTGAAACCAACTCTCGTCTCAACTCGCTACAGTACCTTAATTGATACATGTGACAATAAATTCCAACGAACTTGATAAGCTTTCCTCTATAATTATCAAACTCTAATCTTGGATATGTATTTGTTTTTGTGTGTCATGTTTGTGTGTAATCACATCTAATCGAAAAAACGATGTGCTATCGGTAAAAAAATTACGTATTCCGGCAGAGATTTTCTTCGTGAGACCAAAACAGCCTTATCTGAATAATTCATGCTTTAGTTCTCGAGTTATTGATGAAAATGTTCACAATTCCGATAAAACTTTGTAAATAAACGAGATGGTCTTGCTGATGACGTTACAATGGATCTGCTGCGTGCGGTCTGCGCTGTGTTCCACCCACTGTGTGTGACTGCGGTTGGAAGATGTTTCGTCTGAGTTTCCCCTCAGTTCTTGTCCGGGGAGGAAGGTGGCGGCACTGGCCTGTCGGGGCTAGGATGCGCGGGAGGAAGGATGAGGTTCGACTGAGGCTCGGAAGGCTGAGCTCACCTCCTCTGCCCCGAACTGCATTCGGTTCACCACGGAGAGGGAAGCGAGCAAACTCCACACGGACAGTGTCGGTGGTCGCTCTGCCCGGGGAAGGGCCATTCCGCCCCTCTCGTCCGTGCTACCCCGGGCATTTTGCAACACAATCTTGCACTTTTTTGCACTGGATATTGCATTGATTGCGTTTGTCATCACCGTATGTACACTGTTTGTTCTGGCGGCTGCGTGTGAACGGGAGCGTCAACACCTCCCGGTCGATCTGCAGAGTAACAAACTTACTCCCCCAAGCTTCCTAACTCCCATCCTTTACTCTCCCAAGTTGGCGACCACTGATTCACCTTACTCCCCCAAGCTGCCCACCTCCCATTCCCCTTACTCCCCCAAGCTGGCGACCTCTGATTCTCCAAATGCCGCACTTAAGAAACCTGAACGGAAACCTCTGGTGACCTTGCCCGCGACCCAAAGTTTCCATGAGGTCGCCGGAGGTTTTGGTCACTCGCCTGGAACGCCTCGAGCTGGATCGACCAAAGCGTGAGCTGCATCTACAGATCACACACACAAACACATCACGAAGGTGGGGGCCATGGAGAGCGGAGGAGCGCTGTCTGTGCGGTGAAGAGGAAGGTAAACGACTACCACAGAGCACCCTAAGTCCTTTAGAGAGGGCGGTTTCCATTCAGGTTTCCTAAGTGGGACAGGGGCATTACTCCCCCAAGCAGGCGACCTCCCATCTCTCATGCCCCCCAGACTGCCCACCTCCATACGTTATCCCCCAAGCTGGCTACATCCCATCCGGTACCCCTATAGGCGAGTACCTCCCATTCGGTAATCCCCGAAGCTGACTACCTCCCATTCCCTTTACTCCCCCAAGCTGGCTCCCACCGCACTGTCACGGGCTGTGGGTCGGCAGCGCACACACACACACGGGGCAGGGAGGAGCGGGGCCGCGACTCCGGGCAACGGACACAAGGGGCCATAAATCCAGCAACATACCAGTCAGGTGCTGCAGAGTTGGGGACAGTCTGGTCCCTCTGCCCACCCAGTCACTGACCGCGCTGCACCAGCACCAGGACCCCCCTACCAGGGTGATTCACCCACACCCCGACCCACACAGCGGAGTGATTCACTCCCCCCACCCACACATGGGGTGAATCACCCGGGTGCCGGCCTGTCTGTAGCCCCGCCGCCGCATTTCAGCCGCCAATCACCAAATGATATCGCCAAGTACAGGAACTATCTTTGAAGTAGTGGGGAGGTGTGCGACTGCCCTACGGCTACAGATATGCTTGGAGGTGTGAATAATTTCTTATACTTTCTGGAGATGGTTGGCATTTTCTTTCATTATTGATAGTACAACATGAATTCTGAAGTATTCCAAAGAGCACAGTAGTCAACGTTCGTCTCTTAAAGAAAGCAGACAGCAACAAACTTGTTAAAGGTAAACCAAAGTAATCTTTTAATCAATTTGCCAGACGGGAGTGGCTGGGGAGATCTACAAATAACACACGTTGCTCAGTGCTTCTCGGGCTCCACTCAAAGAACAAAGGAAAGTTAGAGTAATTATACATTTTCTTATTAATAAAAAACACCTTCTAAATCTGAGTGAAAGATCCGTAGCCTAAGGGAGACAAGGGAGGCTGGACCCATATATTTGCAATTTCGGCCTTTTACTCAAATCTTGGCACAGCTTCAGAACAGCTGCCCATTCCGGAAGGACAACAAACTCAATTTTGTTTTCAAATGACTTCCATCTTGGTTCCAGAATGGGCATCCGTCTGTGAACTAAAACAAGCTTGTAAGATGAAAGCCACTACCTTGTCCTTAGCTGGGACAGGCAGTTCAGACAGATATCTAATATGGTGCTGTGCCCAGACAATACATCTCTATGTTAATACGTTGTTTCAGTGATTAGTATAAACCAAGCTTCTAAGAGATTCCCAGAATTTATTCTGCTGGGAAAATTATCTTTTAAATTTGACTGTTTTCTGTTTTTCAGAAAATCTCCATTGTCCGCGAGAGCAAGAGAGAGGCTGTGTGTGAGACAGCAAGAGAGGGAGTGTGTGTGTGAGAGAGAGGGAGTGTGTGTGAGAGAGAGGGAGTGTGTGTGTGAGAGAGAGGGAGTGTGTGTGTGTGAGAAAGGGAGTGTGTGTGAGAGAGAGGGAGTGTGTGTGTGAGAGAGAGTGAGTGTGTGTGTGAGAGAGAGGGAGTGTGTGTGTGTGGGGGGGGGTGTGTGTGTGAGAGCGAGGGGGTGTGTGTGTGGCGAGCGGGCGTGTGTGTGTGGTGGGAGGAGTGGTGTGGTGCGAGAGGGAGTGTGTGGTGGAGCGGGCGTGTGTGTGTGAGGCGGGCGTGGTGTGTGTGCGCGAGGGGCGTGTGTGTGTGCGAGAGCGGGGTGTGTGTGTGCGCGAAAGGTTTGTGTGTGCGAGCGAGCGGGTGTGGTGAGAGAGACAAGAGGAGCGGAGTGTGTGTGTGCGTGTGAGAGGAGGGACAGAGAGAGGGTGTTTGTGTAAACATAGAAACTAGGGCGGATGAGCCATTCGTCCCTTCAAGCCCACACACCGCCATCATTGTGACATGCTGATTGTCCCCATCAAAGTAACCCGTGCCTCGCCTTCTCCCCATATCCCTTGACTCCAACCACTAGCCCCTAGACCTCTATCTAACACTCTCCTTAAATCCATCCGTGATTTGTGCCTCCACTGCCCGCTGTGGCAGGGAATTACACAAATTCCCAACTCTGGGTTAAAAAAGTTTTTTCTCACCAGTCTTAAATTGCCTCCCCATTATTCCAAGACTGTGGACCCCGGTTCTGGACTCGGCCAACATTGGGAACATTTTTTCTGCATCGGGCTAATCCAGTCATTTTTATAATGTTATACCTTTCTATAAGAACCCCTTTCATCCTTCCAAACTCCAGTGAATACAAGCATAGTCTTTTCAATCTTTCCTCATATGACAGTCCCGCCATCCCAGTGATCATTCTCGTGAACCTATAATGCACTGCCTGAATCACAATGATGTACTTCCCCAAATTAGGAGATCAAAACTGTACATAATACTCTGGACGTGGTCTTACCAGAGCCCAATACAGCTGCAGAAGTACCTCTTTATTCCTATACTGAAATCCTCTTGTTGTGAAGGCCAACATTCCATTAGCTTTCTTCACTGCCTGCTGTACCTGCACGCCAACTTTCAGTGACTGGTGTACAAGGACGCCCAGGTCTCGCTGTGAGAGATAGGAGGGGGGCACGAGAGGGTGGAATGCAGAGTATTTGTGTACGAATGGGGGGGGGGGGGTGAGAGTGGAGGGAGAGGGGAGAGGGAGGAATGTATATGTGCAGCTTTAAGGGACATTGGTCAGGTAGCATTTGGAGTATTGCATACAGTTCTGGTCACTTCATTACAGACAGGACTGATGTGGAGGCTTTGGGGAAGGTGCAGAGATGGTTAACCAGAATGGTTTAAAAACAAGGAACTGCAGATGCTTGTTTACAAAAAAAGACACAAAGTGCTGGAGTAGCTCAGCGGGACAGGCAGCATCTCAGGAGAGAAGGAATGGGTGATTGAAGAAACGACCCGAAACGTTACTCATTCCTTCCAGCATTTTGTGTTTACCTAAACAGCGCCTATCTATCCACGTGGCGTTGTGCCAACAGGCTGAAGGAGCTGGCAAAAGCCTTGCCACAGAGCGGGCAGGTGAATAGGCGCTGGCCGGTGTAGACTTGCCGGTGCTCCAGCAGGTGGTCAAGGCGGCTGAAGCACTTACCACAGGACGGACAGGGGAAGGGACGCTCACCGCTGTGTGTACGCCGGTGCTGCCACAGGCTGGACATGCGGGTGAAACCCTTGTCACACTCAGCGCACACAAAGGGTCTCTCTCCGGTGTGTATCCGCTGGTGCTCCCGCAGCCCCCGTGCTCTCTTGTCACAGTGGGAGCAGCTGCTCACCGCCGTGGGTCCGCCGGTGCTGCCGCAACCCCCGCGAGCTGTCAAACTCCTCACCGCAGTACGGGCAGTCGTAGGGCGGGCCACTGGTGTGCACGTGCTGGTGAGACAGGGCGTGGGAGGCCTTGGCAAAGCGCTCTCCACACACCGGGCTGGGGACGGGACGGTCGCCGGTGTGCACCCGCTGGTGGGACAGCAGCCGGGTGCAGTTGGTGAAGCCCTTGCCGCACCGGGCGCATGTGTAGGGCTGCTCGCCGGTGTGGGTACGCTGGTGCAACAGTAGGTGAGTGGAGCGGGTGAAGCCCTTGCTGCACTGGGCGCAGGTGTAGGGGCGCTCGCCGGTGTGGGTGCGCTGGTGCACCAGTAGTTTGCTGGACTGGGTGAAGCCCTTGCTGCACTGGGCGCAGGTGTAGGGACGCTCGCCAGTGTGGGTGCGCTGGTGCACCCGTAGGTTGCTGGACTGGGTGAAGCGCTTGCCGCACTGGGCGCATGTGTAGGGACGCTCGCCGGTGTGGGTGCGCTGGTGTAGCAGTAGTTTGCTGGACTGGGTGAAGCGCTTGCCGCACTGGGCGCATGTGTAGGGACGCTCGCCGGTGTGGGTGCGCTGGTGCAGCAGTAGGTGACTGGAGCGGGTGAAGCCCTTGCTGCACTGGGCGCAGGTGTAGGGGCGCTCGCCATTGTGGGTGCGCTGGTGCTCCAGCAGTCTGGTGGAGCGGGTGAAGCCCTTGCTGCACTGGGCGCAGGTGTAGGGGCGCTCGCCAGTGTGGGTGCGCTGGTGCAACAGCAGGCTGGCGGAGCGGGTGAAGCCCTTGCCGCACTGCGCGCAGGTGTAGGGGCGCTCGCCAGTGTGGGTGCGCTGGTGCTCCAGCAGGCTGGTGGAGCAGGTGAAGCCATTGCCACACTGGGCGCAGTTGAAGGGACGGTCGCTGGTGTGCACACGCTTGTGCCTCTTCAGCACTGGTGCCGACTTGAAGCCTTTGCCGCAATCGGAGCAGGTGAAGGGCCGCTCACTGCTGTGCACCCGCCGGTGCTCCCGCAGCCCCGACAACTGGGCAAAGCTCTTGCCGCAGGTGGAGCAGCCATGGGGCTTCTCACCCGTGTGTATCCGCCGGTGTCTCTTCAGCTCATTCGCCGTCTTGAAGCTCTTGCCGCAGTCGGAGCAGGTGAAGGGCCTCTCGCCGGAGTGCACGAGGTTGTGCCGCTGCAGCTTGCTACCGAAGGTGAAGCTCTTGCCGCACTCCAAGCAATCAAAGGGGCGTTCTCCCGTGTGCACCCGTCGGTGGGTCTCCAGCCGGCTCGGGCACTGCCAGGCCTTGCCACACACGTCACACTCATAGCGCTTCTCCTTGTTGTGCCCCATCATGTGGTCCTCCATCGAAGCTCAGCCCCTCGAAGGTCAGCCCACACACTGAGCGGGGGTGGGGCTCACAGGCACCCTGGCCGCGCTCAATGTCCGCTCACGTCCCTGTCTCTCCGTCCACAGCAACGGCTCCTAAACCCTGCAGGAGGGGAACACAGAGGGTCAACAAGCTGCCAAACAGGACATTACTAGCACATATTGGGTGCGTTTATGGCAGTGGAAACCGTTAAATAATTCTGCGTGGCACAGTGCCGCAGCGGTACAGTTGCTGCCTCACCGCCAGAGACCCGGGCTTGATCCTGACTACGGGTGCTGTCTGTGTGGAGTTTGTTCGTTCTCCCTTTGACCTGCGTGGGTTTTTATTCCGGGTGCTCCGGTTTCCTCCAACATTTCAAAGACGTTCCGGGTTGTAAATTAATCGGCCTCCACAAAATTGTTAAATTGTCCCCAATGTGCGTAGGATAGTGCTCGTGTACGAGGTGATCGCTGGTCGGCGCGGACCCCATGGGCCGAATGACCTGTTGTTTCCGCGCTGCATCTCTAAACTAAACTAAACCAAAGAAGGGTGTCGACCCAAAACGCCACCCATTCCTTCTCTCCACAGATGCTGCCTGACCTGCTGAGTTACTCCAGCACTTTGTGTCTATCTTCTCCACAGATGCTGCCTGACCCGCTGAGTCACTCCAGCACTTTGTGTCTATCTTCTCCACAGATGCTGCCTGACCCGCTGAGTTGCTCTAGCACTTTGTCAGAGAGTCATAGAGTGATACAGCGTTGGAAAGAGGTCCTTCGGCCCAACTCGTACCCGCACTCCTAGATCCCTCGGCTCCACACATTCCGCAAGGTTCAGAGTTGTACAGAGCCCTAGTGAGACCACACCTGGGGTATTGTGTACTGTTTTGGTCCCCTAATTTGAGAAAGGACATTCTTGCTATTGAGGGAGAGCAGCGTAGGTTTACAAGGTTAATTCCCAGGATGGCGGGACTGTCATATGCTGAGAGAATGGAGCGGCTCGGCTTGTAAGCTGGAGTTTAGAAGCATGAGAGGGTATCTTATTGAAACATATAAGATTGTTAAGGGATTGGATACGCTAGGGGCAGGAAACATGTTCCAGATGTTGGGGGAGTCCAGAACCAGGGGCCAAAGTTTAAGAATAAGGGGTAAGCCATTTAGAACGGAGACGAGGAAACACTTTTTCTCACGGAGAGTTGTGAGTCTGTGGAATTCTCTGCATCAGAGGGGGGTGGAGGCCGGTTCTCTGGATACATTCAAGAGAGAGCTAGATAGTCCTCTTAAAGATAACGGAGTCAAGGGATATGGGGAGAAGGCAGGAACGGGGTACTGAATTGGGATGATCAGCCATGATCACATTGAATGGCGGTGCTGGCTCAAAGGGCTAAATGGCCTACTCCTGCACCTATTGTCTATTGCACCAGCGCCCCGCCATACACAGTGAAGATCCTGCCCTGGTTTGACTTTCTAAACTGCAATACCCTCACCACCCTCAAACATTGTGACCTCTTCAGGGCTCTCGCTTACCTTTTTTTCCTTGTTGCCAGCCGGGCAACCTTGGCAGCTTTTTAGGTTGCCAATTGACAGTTTAGGTGGTCATTTAAGATGGCTTGCATGACGCGTACGATAATGTGCTCCGACAAAGTGCGTAGTTACCAGTGGGAATTATACTCAATGAAACATTCACATATTATTTCTGCTTCAAATAAAGTCGCAAACTAAACATTCACCAATCAAGACATGATATATCCCACAATGACATGCAGCAACATTATAAGGCAGTTTCTCAACTCTTTTTACACATTGTAATTAATGTAATTTCCATTATTTCTTTCCACTTCCAAACAAAAATGTGGTTGAATTATTCAGTGTATGATCAACCTGTGTCAATAAATCCTGGACCATGGTAACATATATGCGTACGTATAGTTGTGAATGTTGATCATTAAATAACTGATATTCCATATTAAGAGCATTAATTTGCCATTAAAATGAATTCTGTAATAACGTGTCAACATTAGCAGTGACAATCGAACACTGCGGTTTTAATGTGTCACGTGTTCACAATTTAATTAATCCATCTTTATGGATTAAAACAAATTATAACATTGGGAAATAAAACGTATTTTATTGCATTTCGTTATCAAACAGTCAATGTTCACTCTGAAGACATTTCCAGGACAATAGGGTCAGGGAGGGGTGTGTGTGTGATTCAGTGGGGTGGCTGGGGAGGGGTTAGAAGGCAGTCGGTCCAGAATGGATGCATTGAGGCAGGTGAATTAGTACATGTTGATTGGAGTAGGTAAAATTGTGAGGGGAGAGCACGGGGGAAGTCAGTGGTGTGGAATGGGGGGGGGGGGCTCAGTACGGGATGGATGAGGTAGACAAAAGTGCTGGAGAAACTTAGCGGGTGAGGCAGCATCTATGGAGCAAAGGAAATAGGCAACGTTTTGGGTCGAGACCCTTCTTCAGACGGTTCCCCCCATTCTTCTTGAATGGGAGGATCAGTACAGGATGGATGCGGGGGGAGATCAGCGCAGGATGAATGTGGGGGGGGGGGGAGCAGTACAGTGTCGATCGGAGGGTCTGTGCAGAATGAATGGGATTAACTACAGGATGAATGAGGGGAAGGTGCAGGGTAAATGGAGGGTGGGTCAGTACGGGATGAATGCGTGGATTAGTACAGGATGGATGGGGAATCAGTACAGGATGGATGGAGGAGAAATGCAGGGTGGACGGGAATGGGGTAAGTGCAGGGCGAATTGGAGAACCAGTGCATGATGGATGGGAGGGGGGGGGTGGTGGCAAGAGAATCATTGCGAGGTGGATAGGATGATCAGCGCAGGATGAATAGATTGGGGGAGGGGAGCACAAGGGATGTCAGAGGACTGAATGGAAGTGGGAATGGGGATCAGTGCGGGATGTAGAGGAGGGGTCCCAGGATAAGAGGGGGGGGTGGAGGGGGCGTACAAGAGAGAGAGAGTGAGAAGGGGGGCGAGGTGGGGAGGAAGGAGGGTCAGCGCTCCTCGGACAACATCGCCCCGCTGCCTTGGCCGTTGGGAACTCCTCGCCACCGGCTTCCTCCTCCGCCAGCCAACAACACGGTGCGGGGCCCAGCGGTGCTGCTCAAAGATCCAATAGCTGTAGGATCTATGGTGCAGCTGCTTCAGAAGTGTCGGAGCGAATGGCGGGTCCCGTACAGCAGCAGCAGCGGCCGCGACAGCGGCTCCAGCTCCTCCTCCTCCTGCTTGCAAACCCGCTAGCGGCGCTTTAAAAAAAACCCTCCCGCCCGCCGAGGCCTCCCCCTCCCTCCCTACCTCCTCCCGGTCTCGGCGTGCGGGAGGGTTTTTTTAAAGCGCCGCTCTCGGATTTGCAAGCAGCGGCCCTTATCAGGGCGGGCGGGGTGCGGGGGGAGGAGGAGATGAAGCCGCTGCTCGGGTCCCGTCATTCGCTACGACCCTTCGTCACCCCGCACTCAGTATCTTTCCCACGCAATACAGCCGCCACCGCCGACACAAAACATCGTGTTTCCTTTCTCCAGAGATGCTGCCTGACCCACGGAGTTACTCCAGTTTATTTTGTCCATCTTCGGTGCAAACCAGTATCTGGTTGCCAAGCGGGGCAAAATGACTCGGTGTTTAGGTTGCCCGGCGGCACTTTGGCTGGTCAGTGGCACCCGGGCAACCGTTAATTTCGAGCCTTGCCCTATAACAAGAGGAGTTGAGTATAGGGAGGTTGCACGGCAGTCGGGTCACGACCCATGACCCGTACTGTTGCTACGCTACACCAAATGGAGTACACACGATGAAATGCAGGTAAGCACTGACCATTGTTCCAAGGGTAGCAGGACCTTAAAACCCACCGAAATTGTCAATTTTGCGCTATAATAATTATGGAAATGGGGATAAGCGTGAGAGACATTTAGCCTCCTTCAGGAGGAGAAATGACGGTATATTTCTTCAACAGTAAGGCGTTATTTTGTTTTTTTCTTGATTCCTTTGGCATCTTAAAAGTTTCAGGTGATAAATCTGGCTGTAAAAAATTTAAATCGCCCATGGTTCTAGAGTGGGTTTTTACATACAAAAAGTAAACGCCTCTGGAGCAAAATTTACAGCCAGATTTATCACTTCTGAGACGTTTTAGATACCAAAGAAATCACGAAAAAGTACAAATAATGCAGTGAGCAAACGCGATAATTCCCAATATTTTCAATTTCGATATCTGTACGGCCAAATGTTCGCCAAGCCCTTTAGCTGTTGTTGTCCCTTCAGCTGTCGCTTCTCTTTACCTTCATTTCGCTTCACTTCTAGAATTCTGAAGTTGGGTACATGTCTCTCACACTTACCCCGACTTCCACAATGTTGGCGTTTTTTAACAGGTAAGAAAGTACGCGTTTCGTGTATTAAGAACATATACCGGAAGCTGCCTTGTCCTCCAGATGGATTGAGCGGCTCCGTGCGTCAAGCCCTATGACCCAGTGACCTTACATGCAACCCCCCTATAACAAGAGGAGTTGAGTCTAGGAGCGAAGAGATCCTTCTGCAGCTGTACAGGGCCCTGGTGAGGCCACACCTGGAGAACTGGGCGCAGTTGTGGACATTGTTGAGGAATTCTGGGAGATCTCTGACTAGTAACAACAACAACGGTTAAAGACTACAGTTCCCAGGGTGCATTGCGAGGAGGAGGAGCCAATGGGAGGCCGACCCACCCTCGCGTGACGTCACCCGCGGGCGCTGGGCGACGGCGGCCAATCGGAGCGGGCGGTGACGTAACCGGCAACCAATGGGCGGAGGACGACGCGATTACGTCACGACGCAGGGCCCTAGTAACCAAGATGGCGGCGGGAACGGCGACGGCGGTTGTGACGAAGTAGTATAATAATAAGGAGGAGGGGCAGCGGCGGCTCCTCCACGCGCTGGTCCCGCCCTCTCGCTCTACACTCACCGGGTGGAGACGGCCGCGTGTGAACTGAGCGGCTCCGTCAGCGGCTCCAAGGTCTTCGCCGCCATTGTTGTTCCTCCGCTCCCTCCCTCCCTCCACGTCCGGCCGCCTCGTCTCGCCCCCATCCACTTCCGGTCGCCCCCTGATTGGAGACAACGGACGTCAATCAATCAGCCCCGCGCTCCCTGATTGGATCAGAATGACGTCAGTCCAACTGGTTCGCACCCGATTGGATGAGGAGGACGCTCGTCACCGCCTCCCCTCTGTTGCCTGATTGGAGGCGACAGACGTCAGTCACCCGCTAGTCCAGGTCCCGCCCCCTCCCTCCTCCCCCATTGGATGATGAACAATGAGGAGCAACAGCGTCGTCACCGGCACCTCCCCCTCTATCCCCCCCCTCACACATACACTGTACACACACACACTGTATATACACACTCACACACACTGTATATACACACACACACACACACTGTACACACACACACACTATATACACACACTGTATATACACACACACACTATATACACACACACACACTATATACACACACACACTGTATATACACACACACACACACACACTGTATATACACACACACACTGTATATACACACACACACTGTATATACACACACTGTACACACACACACTGTATATACACACACTGTATATACACACACACACTGTATATACACACACACTGTATACACACACACACACACTATATATACACACACACTGTATACACACACACACACTATATACACACACACACTTATACACACACACACTGTATATACACACACACTGTATATACACACACTATACACACACACACTGTACACACACACACACTGTACACACACACACACACCCTGTATACACACACACACCCTGTATACACACACTATATACACACACTGTCTCTGTCCAGACACACCCTGTATACACACACACCACACACACACTGTCTCTGTCCATACACCCCCCCCCTCTCCACACACCCTCTCTCTCACCCCCTCTCTCTCTCCCCTCTCTTTCTCTGCCCCCTTTCTCTTCCTGTATGTCACTGTATGTCGTAGTCACTTGCGGGCGGAGCATCGGGGCAAATTCCTTGTATGTGAATACTTGGCCTACAAACTTATTCATTCATTCTCCCCCCTCATACACACCCTTCCCCTATCATACACACACTGTCTGTCGCAAACACTCCCTCTACCCCCCTCCCATTCACTCCCATACACACCACTCTCTCTGTTGCATACACCCCATCTCTCCTCCCATCTCTCCCCGCCCTCAGAGGCACCACTTCCCCTCATACACACCACTCCCCCCTTCATACACACAACTCCCCCCCAATACACAGCACTCCCCCCTCATACACACCCCTCCCCCTCACAAACCCCCCCCCCCACTCACACCCCTCTCTCCGCCCCTTATACACACCACTCCCCCCCCATACACAACTCCTCTCGCCCCTCACAACCCCCCCTCATACACACCCTCCCCATCATACACACACTGTCTCTGTCACAAATACACCCTCCCCCCCACTCACTCCCATACACACCACTCTCTCTGTCGCATGCACCCTTATCTCCTCCCATCTCTCCCCCCCTCATGCACACCCCTCCCCTTCATACACACCACACCCCCCTCATGCACACAACACCCCCCTCATACAACCCGCTCCCCCCTCATACACACCCCTCCCCCTCATGCACACCCCTCCCCCTCATACACACAACACCCCCCTCATACAAAACCCTCCCCCCCATACACACCCCTCCCCCTCATACACACAACTCCCCCACCCCATACAAACCCCTCCCCCACATACACACCCCTCCCCCACATATACACAACTCCCCCCTCATACACAACACTCCCCCCTCATACACACCCCTCCCCCCCATACACACACTATGTCGCAAACACACCCTGTCTCATACACCCCCTCTCTACTCTCCGCCCCCTCTATCTCTTTTTTTCTATTTCTATTTCTGTCTGTCTCTTGCGGGTGGAGCACCAATGTAAATTCCATGTATGTGAATACTTGGCCAATAAACTTCATTCTCCCTCCTCTCTTCCGGGCACTAACTCCCCCCTCCCTCTCTCTCCCCCTCGCTCTCCCCCTCTCTGTCCCCCTCTCTCTCTCCCCTTCTCTCTGTCCCTCTCTCTCTCTCTCCCCATATCTCGCTACCCTCTCTGTCTCTCGCTCACTCCCCGTCTCTCACCCGCCTCTCTCTCTATCTCTGCCTCTCTCTCTCTCTCTCTCTCTCTCTCTCTCTCTCTATCTCCCCTCTCTCTTTCCTCTCTCTCCCCCCTTTTTCTCCCCTGTCTCTCTCCTCCCCCTCTCTCTCTCAGCCCTCTCTCTCCCCGTCTCTCTCTCTCCCCCTCTCTCTGTCTCCGTCTCCCTCTCTCTCTGTCTCTCTCTCTCACTCTCTGTCTCTCACTCCCTCTCTCCCTCTCCCCTCTCTCTCTCCCCTATCTCTCCCTCTCCCCTCACTCTCTGCCCCTCTCTCTATCCCCTTCTCTCTCTCCCTTGAGTATAGGAGCAGGGAGGTTCTACTGCAGTTGTACAGGGCCTTGGTGAGACCACACCTGGAGTATTGCATACAGTTTTGGTTTCCTAATCTGAGGAAAGACATTCTTGCCATAGAGGGAGTACAGAGGAGGTTCACCAGACTGATTCCTATGATGTCAGGACTTTCAAATGTAGAAAGACTGGAGTGACTTGGCTTGTACTCGCTAGAATTTAGAAGATTGAGGTAGATTTAGAAGATTGAGGAAGATTTAAAAGATCTTAAAGAAACTTACAAAATTCTTAAGGGTTTGGACAGGCTAGATGCAGGAAGATTGTTCCCGATGTTGGGGAAGTCCAGCACAAGGGGTCACAGTTTATGGATAAAAGGAAGTATGAATCAGACAGTGGTGAATCTGTGGAATTCTCTGCCACAGAAGGTAATTGAGGCCAGTTCATTGGCTATATTTAAGAAAGACTTAGATGTGGCCCTTGTGGCTAAAGGGATCAGGGGGTATGGAGAGAAGGCAGGTACAGGATACTGAGTTGGATGATCAGCCATGATCATATTCAATGGACGTGCACTCGAAGGGCCGAATGGCCTCTACTCCTGCACCTATATTCTATGTTTCCCCCTCTCTCTCCCTCTCTCTCTCCCTCCTCTCTCCCCCTCTATCCATCTCTCTCCCTCCCCCACACCCTCTCTCCCTCCCCCTCTCTCTCCCCTTCACTCCCTCCCCTCTATCTCCCACTCACCCCCTCTCTCCGTCTCTCTCTCACCCCCTATGTCTCTCCTCCTCTTCCTCCCTTGCTCTCTCTTCCCACCTCTCTCTACGCCTCACTCACTCTCCCTGTCTCTCTCGCCCTCTCCCCTCTCCCCTCCATCTGTCCCTCCCTCCTCTCTCCTCCCCCCTCTCTCACCTTTCTCTCCCCTCTCTCCGCATCTCACTCTCTCCCCTCCTCTCTCACTTCTCTATCTCTCCTCTCTCCTCCCTCTCTCTCCCCATCTCTCTCTCCCCTTCTCGGCCCCTCTCGCTCTCTGCCCCTCTCTCCTCTCTCTCTCCTCCCACTTTCTCTCTCTCTCCCTGTCATAACTCTCACTCTCTCACTCCCTTCCTCTCTCCCACTCTCTCTCTCTCTCTCCCTCTCTGTCTCTCCCTCTCCATATTCCCATCCCTCTCTCTTTCTCTCCCCTTCTCTCTCTCCCCCTCTCTCTCCACTCTCCCTCCACCTCTCTCTCTCCCTCTCTTCCCCCCTCACTCTCTCTTCTCTCTCCCCTCTCTCTATCTCCCCCTCTCGCCCCCTCTCTCTCTCTCGCCACCTTCATTCTCTCCACCTCTCTCTCTTCCCCTATTTCTCTCTCCCTCTCTCTCCCCTACTCCCCCTCTCTCTCTCTGCTTCTCTCTCCCCCTCATTCTCTCTCTCTCTCCCTCCTCTCTCGCTTGCCCACTCTCTCGCCCGCACCGTCCCCCTTCCCTCTCTCCCCCCTCTATCTCTACCACTCTCCCTCTCTTTCCTCTCTCTCTCTCTCTCTTTCTCTTCACCTCTCCCCTATCTCTCCACCCTCTCTCTCCCTCATACACACCACTCCCCCCTCGTCTCTCTCTCCCATCTCTTTCTCTCGCCTCACTTCCCCCGCACTCTCTCTCCGCAATCTCTCTCCGTCTGTCCTTCTCTGCCTCTCTCCCCCAAGATCACTCTCCCCTTTCGCCCCCCCCTCTCTCCCTCCTCTCTCTCCCCTCTCACTCTTCCCCCTCTCTCCCCCTCTCGCACTCTTCCCCCTCTCTCCCCCTCTCTCTCCCTCACCGCATCACTCTCTCTCCCCCTCCCTTTCCACCTCTATTTCTTCCTCTCTTCTCCCCCTCTCCCCTATCTCTCTCGCTCTCAACCACTTCTCTCTCCCCACTCTTCCCCCTCTCTCTTCCTGCGTCTCTACCTCCCCGTCCCTCTCTCCCCACTCACCCCCCCTCTCTCTCTAACCTCTCGCTCCCCCTGCTCTCTCCCCCCATTTCTATCGCCATCCTCCCCTCTCCCATCTCTCTCCCCCCTCATCTTTCATCATTTCCTCTCTCCTCGGTCCTCTCTCTCTTTCCCTTCTCTCTCCTCTCTCTCTATTCTCTCCCCCCTCCACTTTCACTCTCATCCCCTTCTCGCTATCCCATATTTCTCCCCCCCCTCTCTCTCGGTTCCTCTCCTTTCTCATCTCCCTCCATCGCTCTCCCACCTCTATCGTCTTCCCCCTTGCTCATCTCCCACCTCCTTCCTCTCACCCCTCTTCTCCCCATTCTCTCTCAGCTCACCCTCTCTCTCCTCACCAATCTCTCTCTCCCCGTATCTCTCTCACCCTGTTTCTCTCTCTCTCTCCTCTCTCTATTCCCCCTCTCGCTCCCCCACTCCCTCTCGCTCCCCCTCTCTCTTTCTTCCCCCGCTCTCTCTCCCCCATCTCTCTCTCCCTGTCTCTCTCTCCTCGTCTCTCTCTCTCCCTGTCTCTCCCCGTCTCTCTCTCTCTCTCAATTATTTTTTTTTAATTTAAAACTTTATTGGCATGATAAATACATTGTTATATTGACAAAGTATAAAACATGACACACATGTTTAAAATGCATAAATATAAATACAAGTCTACAGTGCATGGATAGATATGTCCCTGTACATAAACTCGCAATAGGCCTATAGCCCTTTATTGATGCTACACGTTCTTGCAGCTGTAAGCAGTACAACACAAAAGCAAGTTTAGTAATTCAATATTAAATACTTAGTGTTAGTTAATGTCAATTAGTGTGTGCGTACATATGTGCATGTTGGTCATTCACCGTCTCTCAGGTTATGGCATGCTGTTACGTATTGTGCACCAAGATGTGCCGTATTTCCTTCACCAAGGATTATTCTTAGTTTTGATGTATCATCTAGTTCTTTAAAATCAGGGGTTGCCACACTGAGTTTGACAAAGTATGCTTTCCTTGTTTTGTCAAAATCTTTGCATTTTAGGAGGAAGTGCACCTCTGTTTCAACCTCATCTGTCAAACAGTGGCCGCATATTCTGTTTTCTCTTGGTTGCCAGAATCTCTTCTGTCTTCCTTTTTCAACTGCCAAATAGTGGTCACTTAACCTGTATTTGGTGAGGGTCTGTCTCTGCTTTATGTCTCTAACAGTTGAGAGATAGTCTGCCAATTTATAATCTCTTTTTAGGGCACGGTAACATTCTAATCTGCTTTGGCTTTTGGTTTCTTTATCCCAATGTTCCAAGTACG
The DNA here is from genome assembly GCF_010909765.2 of Amblyraja radiata. Lineage (NCBI taxonomy): Eukaryota > Metazoa > Chordata > Chondrichthyes > Rajiformes > Rajidae > Amblyraja > Amblyraja radiata. The sequence continues at coordinate 62,555 of NW_022630115.1, forward strand.
TTTCTTTACATTGTTTGATAATTTGGTTCACTCTAACTGGTGATTGGGGGTCAGTATTGATCTGGGGCCGGTCAGGGTTTAACTGGATAGGGTTTAACTGAATAGGGGTAGTTAGTCTCAGTACCAACTGACACAGGGAACTCTTTTCTGGGTCCCCCTTTTGTGTTTGAAGGGCTTTTAACTGGAGGGTATCTGGGGCCTAGATTAAAGGTGATTCCAAAAATGTTGTGCTCTTTTCTGGATATTTATTATCAGTGGGTATCTGCCTAGTTCCACCCTACATGCGTTTGTTGGTGTTTTCCTTTGGATACGGAGGATGTTCCGACAAAATTCCGCCTGCAGGGCCTCCGTTGTATGTTTTTCCCATTTACTATAACTATGGTGACTGAGCGGACCCCATACTTCACTACCATAAAGCACAATAGGCTGGATTACACTGTCAAATATTTAAAACCAGATTTTATTTGGAATTTGGATGTTGTAGAATCTTCTTTTTATTGCATACAGAGCTCTTCGAGCTTTCTCTTTCAGTGCCATATTGAAGCTCCCTGATGTTGAGACGGTTAGACCAAGGTAAGTATAGCTCATAGTGTGTTTGATAACAATACCATTGAGAGTAAATTTGTATTTATCTTCCTGACATCTGGGTCTTTTCTGAAAAATCATGATGTTGGTTTTCTTTAGATTTACTGCCAGGCCCCATTTTGGCAGTACAGGTACTCATCAAGTAGGTCCAACTGTTGCTGCAGTCCCTGTTCTGTGGGGGACAGCAGAACCAAGTCATCCGCATAAACAGGGACTTTACCTCTCCGTCCAGAAGACAAAGGCCCGGCGCTGTGCTCTGGTCCAACTTTACTGCCAAATCGTTGATATATACATTAAACAGTGTCGGGCTCAGATTGCAGCCTTGCCGGACGCCTCTTCTCTGGGCGAAGAGATCAGTGCGTTTGTCCCCAATTTTAACGCCACATTTATTATTCAGATACATTGATTTGATAAGGTCATATACCTTTCCTCTTCCCCTCTCTCTATCTCTCTCTCTGTCTCTATCTATTTCTCTCTCTCTGTCTCTCTCTCTCTGTATCGGTCTCTCTCTCTCTCTTTCTCTCTCTATCTCTCTCTCTGTCTCTATCTCTCTCTCTGTCCCTCTCTCTCCCTCCCTCTCTCTCTCTGTATTGACTCTAGAAGTTGGGAGGTCACGTTGCTGTTGTACAAGACGTTGGTGAGGTTGCATTTAGAGCATTGCATTCAGTTCTGTGCACCGTGTTACAGGAAAGATGTCGTTGAGCTTGTAAAGGGCGCGGAGAAGATTTACAAAAATGTTGCCAGGACTCGAGGGGCCTGAACTACAGGGAGAGGTTGGGGCAGGCTTGGACTCTATTCCTTGGAGCGCAGGCGGATGAGGGGTGATCTTATAGAGGTGTACAAAATCACCAGGGAAATAGATCGGGTAGACGCACAGAGTCTCTTGCCCAGAGTAGGGGAATCGAGGACCTGAGGACATGTGTTCAAGGTGAGTGAGGCGGGGGTGGGAAAAATTTAATAGGAATCTGAGGAGCAACTTTTCCACACAGAGGGTGGTGGGTGTACGGAACAAGCTGCCGGAGGAGGTAGTTGAGGCTGGGACTATCGCTACACTAGGACAGGTACATGGATAGGACAAGTTTGGAGGGATATGGGCCAAACGCTGGTGGTTCGTGTAGATGGGGCATGTTGGTCAGGGTGGAACTAGTGTAGATGGGGCATGTTGGTCGGGGTGGGACTAGTGTAGATGGGGCATGTTGGTCGGGGTGGGACTAGTGTAGATGGGGCATGTTGGTCGGGGTGGGACTAGTGTAGATGGGGCATGTTGGTCGGGGTGGGACTAGTGTAGATGGGGCATGTTGGCCGGGGAGGGAATGTTGGGCTGAAGAGCTTGTTTCCGCACTGTATCTCTCTCTCTCTCTCTCTCTCTCTCTCTCTCTCTCTCTCTCTCTCTCTCTTTCTCTCTCATTCTGTCTGGCCGTCTCTTTCCGCCCCCCCCCCCCCCCACACACTGAAGTCACAACAGCTTCCAATTTTCAGCCGGTTTCCTTTATTGAGTCTTTCTCTCTCTCTCTCTCTCTCTCTGACTCCCTCTATCTCTCCCTCTCTATATATCACCCTCTCTCTCTGTCTCTCTCTTTCTTCCTGTCTCTCCCTCTCTGTCTGTCTCTGCCTGTTTCTCTCTCTCTCACTCTCTGTCTCTCTGTCTGTCTGTCTGTCTCTCTCTCTGTCACTCTTTGTCTCTGTCTCTCTCTGTCTCTCCCCCCTGTCTCCTTCTCTCTCTCTCTCTCTCTCCCTCTCCCTCTCTCTCTCTCTCTCACTCTCCCTCACTCTCCCTCTCTCTCTCTCTCTCTCTCTCTCTCTCTCTCTCTCTTTCTCTGGGACAGAGGGTTTGGGTGAACATAGACCCATTCCTGCCAACCGTGGGCCTAACTGCAGATAGATACATAACGTACTCAACACATAGGACAGGAAAGAGAAATGATCTACAAATAGAAACGCCATTGGCCAGGACAGATATTTATAAGGCCTCGTTCTTTGTAAGAACCGCAATGGAATGGAATAAACGAGACAACAATTTGCCAAAATATATTTCTCAATGCTCACAGTGGGTGCCCAATCAGGATTGTTGACATCATTCCATGCTGCAGGCTTGTCTGTTATTAGATGATAAATAAATAAATAGGTAGTTTGGGTGATTGTGCAGGCTTTAAACAAGAAACATTGAGAAATATATTTTGGCAAATAATAAAATGTCCTGATTTTGTCAAATTAACAGCTGACAATTATCCCATTCCTTAGCTTGCATCTGAGTAAAATTTATTTCAAAACGCATTGATAGTTTACGATTATTTAAATGGTAAATGGAGCTTCAGAAGCGTTTTCATTTTGCATGTTAAAACCCACCTGAGAACCATGGGCGATTTTGCAATTTTACTGACGGATTTTTCACTTTTAAAACTTTTCATATAACAAATGAATAAAGATAAAAAGTCAATAATGCCTTACTTTTGATGAAATGCAGCGAGCAAACGCGATAATTCCCGATATTTTCGATCTTTATATCTCCACGGCAAATGTCCGCTAAACACTTCCGCTGTTTTTGCACCTTCAGCTCCCTCTTGAATTTACCTTAGTTTTTATCTTTCTTCTGGACTGTAAAGTTAGGTAGCTGTGCCTCACGCTCACCCCGACTGGCACAGTAATTTACAGCTCAAAAACTGGCAGTTTTCGCGGTTTTTAACGGGTGTGAAAGTGCGTGTTTTCAGCATCACTAACATGTACCGGAAGTGACGCTTGTACCCCAGTTAAATTTTGCGGTCACGTGGGTGAGGATCTACGCTCCAGTGACCTTTCGTGAAATCACCCTATAAACAAAAAGCACTGTACCCTTAGCTCACTGTAACTTTAGCCAGAAAGCAGAAATGCTAACCTGAGGTTGCACCCAATCAGCTGCTTCCGCTAGTCTGCTTCCATCAATCAGCGGCTTCCGCCAGAACCCTCCCTATGGAGTGTGGAACGTTACAGACTTTGGTAAAAAAAGCCCCGACCCTCCCCCACTCGCTCCAACGGTCCCGGGCCTCTGTAAAAGCAAGCCCCGTGCCCGATTTATATACTCACCGCCCTGACCCTCCTCCACTCTCTCCAACGGTCCCGGGCCTCTGTAAAAGCAAGCCCCGCACTCGATTCACAGGAACATTCATGGCCACAATGTGTAGCTCTCATCCTCTCTCTCTCTCTCTCCAAAGTAGACACAGAGAGAGAGAGGGAGAGGGAGAGATTCTCTCAACATCTCTCTTTCTCTCCTCTCCTCCCTTCTCTCTCTCTCTCCCCCTCTCCCTCCCTCTCCATCTCACTCTCTCCCTCCCCGTCATTCTTTCTCTATATCTCTCTTCCCCCTCTCTCACACTCCCTGTCTCACTCTCTCCCTCTCCACAGGAGAGAGGGAGAGGGAGAGAGAGAGAGAGAGAGAGAGAGAGAGAGAGAGAGAGAGAGAGAGAGAGGGGGGGAGGGAGAGATTCCCCTCATTTTCCTCTCCTCTCCTCCCCCCTCTCTCTCTCCTCCCCTCTCCACTCCTCCCTCTCCTCCCCTCTCTCTCTCTCCTCTCCTCTTCCCCATCCCTCTCTCTCTCTCTCTCAGTCCCTCTCTTGTCCGCGTTGGAGATAGTGAGAGAGAGACAGAGAGATGAGAGGGAGATGGAGACATCAATGTAGACAGAGAGAGGGAGACGGGGATAGATAGACAGACAGAGATAGAGGGGTGGGGGGAGAGGGAGAAATTCACATCATTTTCCTCTCCTCTCCCTCTCTCCCTCGCTCCTCCTCTCCTCTCCTCTCATCTCCTCCCCTCCCCTCTCCCTCCCTCCATCGCTCTCTCTCTTCCTCCCCTCTCACCCCTCTCTCTCTCTCTCTCTCTCTCACCGTCTCCCCTTCTCTCTCTCTGTCTCTCTTGTCCGCGTTGGAGATAGAGAGAAATTTAAAATAATAAAATCGAACCTGCCTCCACCACTTCCACTGGAAGCTCATTCCACACAGCTACCACTCACTGAGTAAAGAAGTCCCCCCTCGTATTACCCCTAAACTTCTGTCCCTTAATTCTCAAGACGTGTCCTCTTGTTTGAATCTTCCCTACTCTCAATGGGAAAAGCTTATCCACGTCAACTCTGTCTATCCCTCTCATCATTTTAAATACCTCTATCAAGTCCCCCCTTAACCTTCTGCGCTCCAAAGAATAAATACCTAACTTATTCAACCTTTCTCTGTAACTTAGTTGCTGAAACCCAGGCAACATTCTAGTAAATCTCCTCTGTACTCTCTCTATTTTGTTGACATCCTTCCTATAAGAAGGCGACCAAAATTGTACACCATACTCCAGAATTGGCCTCACCAATGCCTTGTATAATTTTAACATTATATCCCAACTTCTACACTCAATGCTCTGATTTATAAAGGCCAGCACACCAAAAGCTTTCTTTACCACCCTATCGATATATTTGCAATGTCAGCCTTATTCTCAAATCTTGGCACAGCTTCAGTACAGCTGCCCATTCCGGAAGGACAAGTAACTCTATTTTGTTTTCAAATGACTTCCATCTTGGTTCCAGAATGGGCATCTGTCTGTGAACTAAAACAAGCTTGTAAGACTTGGATGAAAGCCACTACCTTGTCCTTAGCTGGTGTTCTCAGCCGACGAGTACTGCGCCCGTCTGGTGATGTAGCCCTCACACTAAGAGGCCGGATGCTGCCCTCAACAGCGCCCTGCGGACTGTCTCCGGATGCCTACGAGCCACCCCAGAAAAACCAACTGGCCGTCCTCGCTGGCATCGCCCCAGCCAACTTCAGACGAGAAGCAGCCACGCTGGCCCTCTCTCGAAAGGCACAGACCGGTGAATCCCACAACCTCCATCATAGAAACATAGAAAATAGGTGCAGGAGTAGGCCATTCGGCCCTTCGAGCCTGCACCGCCATTCAATATGATCATGGCTGATCAACCAACTAAGTATCCTGTACCTGCCTTCTCTCCATACCCCCTGATCCCTTTAGGTACCACATCTAACTCCCTCTTAAATATAGCCAATGAACTGGCCTCAACTACCTTCTGTGGCAGAGAATTCCAGAGATTCACCACTCTCTGTGTGAAAAATGTTTTCCTCATCTCGGTCCTAAAAGATTTCCCCCTCATCCTTAAACTGTAACCCCTTGTTCTGGACTTCCCCAACATCGGGAACAATCTTCCTGCATCTAGCGTGTCCAACACCTTAAGAATTTTGTAAGTTTCTGTAAGATCCCCCCTCAATCTTCTAAATTCTAGCGAGTACAAGCCGAGTCTATCCAGTCTTTCTTCATATGAAAGTCCTGACATCCCAGGAATCAGTCTGGTGAACCTTCTCTGTACTCCCTCTACGGCAAGAATGTCTTTCCTCAGATTAGGAGACCAAAACTGCAAGCAATACTCCAGGTGTGGTCTCACCAAGACCCTGTACAACTGCAGTAGAACCTCCCTGCTCCTAGACTCAAATCCTTTTGCTATGAATGCTAACATACCATTCGCCTTTTTCACATTGTTAATACATTGTTTCAATGATTAGTATAAACCAAGCTTCTAAGATTTTCCCAGACTTTATTCTGCTGGGGAAATTATCTTTTAAATTTGACTGCTTTCTGTTTTTCAGCAAATCTCCATGTTTAATTTAACGAACCAAACTTGACCAAATTAAACTCTTTCACAGTGAGGTCAGGATAAACTTGCTTTATTTTTTACGTAAGGCACAAATGCGCCAAAACTCTCTTTAAAAAAACACTTTAAAATGCCTACGAAGGAACTGCAGATGCTGGAAAATCAAAGGTAGACAAATATGCTGGAGAAACTCAGCAGGTGAGGCAGTATTTATGGAGCGATGGAAATAGGCAACGTTTCGGGTCGAAACCCTTCTTCACACTGATGTGAGGCTGGGGGAGGCGGGAAGAAGAAAGGGAGAGATGGAGCCAGTGGGCTGAGGGAGAGCTGAGAAGGGGAGGAGAAAGTAGGGACTACCTGAAATTGGAGAAGTCAATGCCGCTGGGGTGCAAACTGCCCAAGCGAAATATGAGGTGCTGCTCCTCCAATATACGGTGGTCCTCACTCTGGCCATGGAGGAGGCCCAGGACAGAAAGGTCGGTTTCGGAATGGGAGGAGGAGTTAAAGTGCTGAGCCACTGGGAGATCAGGTTGGTTATTGCAAACCGAGCGGAGGTGTTTGGTGCGTGTTTGAAAGTGTGAGAGCGTGTGTGAGATAGAGCATATGTGAGTGTGCATGTGTGCGTGAGATGAGTGTGAGGGACCGTGTGTGTGTGTGAGAGAGAGAGAACGTGTGTGAGAATGTGTGTCTGAGGGAGATTGCGTGTGTGAGAGAGCAAGAGAGGGAGTGTGTTTGTGTGTGTGAGAGAGAGGGTGTGTGTGAGAGGGAATGTGTGAGAGAGACTGTGTGTGTGTGAGAGAGGGAGTGTGTGTGTGAGAGGGAGTGTGTGTGTGAGAGAGAGGGAGTGTGTGAGAGGGAATGTGTGAGAGAGACTGCGTGTGTGTGAGAGAGGGTGTGTGAGAGGGTGTGTGTGAGTGAGAGAGGGCGTGTGTGTGTGAGGGAGAGTGTGTGTGTGTGTGAGAGACTGTGTGTGTGTGTGAGAGAGAGACTGTGTGTGTGAGAGCAAGAGAGGGAGTGTGTGTGAGAGAGAGAGGGAGGGGGTTTGTGTGAGAGAGAGAGAGAGTATGTGTAAGAGAGAGAGAGAGAGAGAGGGGGGAGGGAGTGTGTGATAGGGAGAGAGGGAGCGGGTGTGAGAGAACAAGAGGGAGAACAAGTGAGAGAGGATGTGTGTGTGTGCATGTGAGAGGGACAGAGAGAGGGGGTGTGTGAGAGACGGAGCGAGAGAGAGAGTGTGTAATAGAGTGGAAGGGGGCACAAGAGGGTGGAGTGGAGAGAATTTGTGTACGAGTGGGGTGGGGGGAGAGTGTGGGAAGAGGGGAGAGAGAGGAATGTATATGTGCAGCTTTATGGGACATTGGTCAGGTAGCATTTAGAGTATTGCATACAGTTCTGGTCACTCCATTACAGGACTGATGTGGAGGCTTTGGGGAAGGTGCAGAGATGGTTAACCAGAATGGTTTAAAAACAAGGAACTGCAGGTGCCGCTTTACAAAAAAGGACACAAAGTGCTGGAGTAACTCAGCGGGACAGGCAGCATCTCTGGAGAGAATGAATGGGTGACTGAAGAAACGACCCGAAACTTTACCCATTCCTTCCAGCATTTTGTTTCTACCTAAACAGCGCCTATCTATCCACGTGGCGGTGTGCCAGCTGGCTGGAGCAGGCAAAGGCCTTGCCACAGAGCGGGCAGGTGAAGGGGCACTGGCCGGTGTGGACTTTCCGGTGCTCCAGCAGGTGGTCAAGGCGGGTGAAGCCCTTACCACAGGACGGGCAATGGAAGGGACGCTCACCGCTGTGGGTACGCCGGTGCTGCCACAGGCTGGACATGCGGGTGATTCCCTTGCCATACTCAGCGCACACAAAGTGTCTCTCTCCGGTGTGTATCCTCTGGTGCTCCCGTAGCCCCCGTGCTCTCTTGTCGCAGTGGGAGAAGCTGCTCGCTGGCGTGGGTCCGCCGGTGCTGCCTCAACCCCCGCGAGCTGTCAAACGACTCACCGCAGTACGGGCATTCGTAGTGCTGGCCACTGGTGTACACGTGCTGGTGAGACAGGGCATGGGAGGCCATGGTGAAGCGCTCTCCACACACCGGGCTGGGAACCGGATGGTCGCAGGCGTGCACTCGCTGATGGGACAGCAGATAGGTGGAGCAGGTGAAGCCCTTGCCGCACTGGGCGCAGGTGTAGGGGCGCTCGCCGGTGTGGTTGCGCAAGTGCACCAGCAGGTTGCCGGAGTGGGTGAAGCCCTTGCAGCAGTGAGCGCAGGTGTAGGGGCGCTCGCCGGTGTGGGTGCGCTGGTGCACCAGCAGGTTGGCGTACTGGGTGAAGCCGTTGCCACACTGGGTGCAGGTGTAGGGGCGCTCGCCAGTGTGGGTGCGCTGGTGCACCAGCAGGTTGCTGGACTGGGTGAAGCCCTTGCCGCAGTCGTTGCAGGTGTAGGGTCGTTCCCCGGTGTGCACGCGCCTGTGCAGCTTCAGCTCTGACGACGACTTGAAGCCTTTGCCGCAGTTGGAGCAGGTGAAGGGTCGCTCACCGCTGTGCACCCGCCGGTGATCCCGCAGCCCCGACAACTGGGCAAAGTTCTTGCCACAAGTGGAGCAGCAATAGGGCTTCTCGCCCGTGTGCACCCGCCAGTGTCTCTTCAGGCGATTCGCCATCTTGAAGCTCTTGCCGCAGTCGGAGCAGGTGAAGGGTCTCTCGACAGAGTGCACGCGGTTGTGCCGCTGCAGGTGGTTATAGCAGGTGAAGCTCTTGCCGCACTCCGAGCAGTTGAAGGGGCGTTCTCCCGTGTGCACCCGCCGGTGGATCTCCAGCTCGCTCGGGCGCCGCCAGGCTTTGCCACACACGTCACACTCATAACGCTTCTCCTTGTTGTGATCCGTCATGTGCTCCTCCATCGAAGTTCAGACCCTCGAAGCTCAGCCCGCACACCGAGCAGATGGGGGGGGGGGGGCTCACCGGTACCCTGGCCACCCTCAATGGCCGCTCACGTCCCCGTCTCTCCGTCCACAGTAATGGCTCCAAAACCCTGCAGGAGGGGAACACAGAAGGTCAACAAACTGGCAAACAGGACATTACTAGCACATATTGGGTGCGTTTATGGCGGAAGAAACCATTATATAATTCTGCGCGGCACATTGGCGCAGCGGTACAGTTGCTGCCTCACCGCCAGAGACCCGGGCTCGATCCTGACTACGGGTGCTGTCTGTGTGGAGTTTGTACCTTCTCCCCTTGACCTGCGTGGGTTTTCACTCCGGGTGTTCCGGTTTCCTCCAACATTTCAAAGACATTCAGGGTTGTAGATTAATCAGCCTCCACAAAATTGTTAAATTATCCCTAATGTGCGTAGGATAGTGCTAGTGTACGGGGTGATCGCTGGTCGGCGCAGACTCCGAAAGACCTGTTTCCGCGCTGCATCTCTAAACTAAACTAAAGCAAAGAAGGGTCTCGACCCAAAATGTCACCCATTCCTTCTCTCCAGATGCTGCCTGTCCCGCTGTTACTCCAGCACTTTCTGTCTATCTTCTCCACAGATGCTGCCTGACATGCTGAGTTACTCCAGCACTCTCTCTCTCTCTCTCTCTGTATGTTTCTCGCTCTCTTTCTCTGTCTCTCCCTTTCTCTCTGTCCCTCTCTTGTCTCGCTCTCTGTAACTATCTCGCTTTCTCCCTCTATCTATCTCACTGTCTCTCTCTCTCTTTCTCTCTCTCTCTCTCTCTCTATCTGTCTCTCTCTCTCTCTCTCTCTCTCTCTCTCTCTCTCTCTCTCTCTCTCTCTCTATCTCTCGCTCTGTCCCTCCCTCTCTCTCTCCATCTCTCTGCATCTCTGTCTCTCTCTCTGTCTCTATCTTTCTGTCTCTCTCTCTCTCTCTGTCTTTCTTTCTTTCTGTCTCTCTGTGTCTGCATCTCTTTCTCTGTCTCTGTGTCTCCCACTCTCAGTCTCTCACTCTCTGTTTCTCTCTGTCTCTCTCTCTCTCTCTGTCCCTCAGTCTCTCTCTCCCTGTCCCTGTATGTCTCTGTCTCTCTCATTCTCTCTCTGTCTCTTTCTCACATACTCTCTCTGTCATTCCAACTCTTTCTCTCTCCCTCATTCTCTCCCTCTCCCTCTCTCTCTTTCTCTCTCTCTCTGTCACTCCCTCTATCTCCCCCTCACTCTCCCTCTCTCTCTTCATCTCACTCTCTCTGTCTCTCACCCTCTCTCTGTGTCTCTATCTCTGTCTATATCTGTCCCCCCTCTCTCCCACTGTTTCTCCTTTGCCACTATCTCTGTATCTCTCCGTCTCTCACTGTCTATCTCTGTCTCTGTCCCTCTCTGTTTCTCACCGTCTCTCTCTCTCTCCGTCTCTCTATGTCTCTTTCTTTCATTCCGTATCTCTCTCTATCTCTCTATCTTTCTCCTCTCCCTCTCCGTTTCTCTCTGTCTGTCTGTCTCTCTCTCTGGTTCTCTGTTTCCGTCTTTCTTTCTCTCTCTCTCTCTCTCTCTCTCTCTCTCTCTATCTCTCTGCTCGTCTCTTCTTCTCGCTGTCTCTCTCATGACTATTCCTCTCTCTACTCTATCTTCTCCTCTCTCTCCTCTCTCTCTCTCTCTCTTCCTCTCTCTCTCTATCTCTCTCTCTCTCTTCTCTATCCTCTCTATCTCTCTCTGTCCTCTCCTCTCTTCCTTCAGTCTCTCACTATGTCTCTCTCTCTTTCTGACTCTTTCTCTTCTGTCTCTGTGTCTTTCTCTGTCTCACTGTCTGTATCTGTCTATCCGTTTTATCTCTCTCCCTGTGTCTCTCTCGCTCACTCTCTCTCTCTGTCACCCCCTCTATATCCATCTCTCTCTACTCTCTCTGTCTCTTTCTTCTGCTATCTATCTCTCTCTCTCTCTCTCTCTCTCTCTCTCTCTCTCTGTCCCTCGCTCTGTCTATCTCTCTCTCAATTAAATTCAATTCAATGTAAAAACTTTATTGGCATGATAAAAAAAACCTTGTTATATTGCCAAAGTATAAAACATGACATACATATTTAAAATGCATAAGTATAAATACAAGTCTACAGTGCATGGATAGATATGTCCCTGTACATAAACTCGCAATAGGCCTATAGCCCATTATTGATGCTACACGTTCTTGTAGCTGCAGCAGTACAACACAATAGCAAGTTTAGCGATTCAATGTTCATTTCTTAGTGTCAGTTAATGTTAATTAGTATCTGTCTCTGGTCTCTGTCTCTCTCTCCCTCTCTATCTCTCACTGTATCTCTCTGTCCGTTCACTCTGCCTCTCTCTCTGTTTTTCTGTCTCTCCATCTCTCTCTCTGTCTGTCTCTCTATCTGTCTCAGTCTCTGTTTCTCTCTTTCTCTCTCTGTCTGTCTCTCTCCCTCTCGCTGCCTCTCTCTCTGTCTCTCCACTCTCTGTCTCTGGCCTCTGTCTGTCTCTCCTTTTCTCTGTCTCTCTCCGGCTCTTTCTGTGCGTCTCTCTCTCTGTCTCTCTGTCCCTCTCTCTGTCTCTCTCTCTCTCTGTCTCTGTCTCTCTCCCTCTCACTCTGTCTCTCTCCCTCTCTCTCTCTCCGTCTCACTCTCTGTCCGTCTCACTCTCCATCTCTCTCTCTATCTCAATGTCTCTGTCTCTCTCACTCTCTCTCACTCTCTCTCTGTCTCTCATATTTCTCTATCTCTGTCTCTCTTTCACTCTCTCGGTCTCTCTCTCGCTGCCTCCCTCTCTCCCACTGTCTCTCTTTCTGTCTCTCTCTCACACACTGACCGTCTCTCTGTCTCTGTCTCTATCTCCGTCTCTCTATCCCTCTCTGGGTCCCTCTCCGTCTCTATCTCCGTCTCTCTCTCCATCTCTCTCTCCGTCTCTCTCTGTCTCTCTTTCTCTGTTTCTCTGTCTATCTGTATCTCTCTCTCTATCTCTCTCTGTCTTTCTTTCTCTCGCTCTGCCTCTCTCTCTATCTGTCTCTGTCTCTCTCTTTCTGCCTGTCACTGTCCCTCTCTCTGACTCGCTGTCACTTTCTCCCTCTCTCTCTCTCTTTCTCTCTCTCTCTCTCTCTCTCTGTGTCTCCCTCTGTCTCTCTCCGACTCTCTCTATCTCTGTCTCTCTCTCTCCGTTTCTCTGTCTCTATCACTCTCAATCTCTCTCTGCCTCACTCTATTTCTCCCTGTCTCTCTCTATATATATATCACTCACTCTCTATGTCTCTGTCTCTCCCTGTCTCTCTCTCTCTCTTTACCCTCACTCTCTGCCTGTCTTTCTGCCTCTCTCTCTACCTCTATCTGTCTCTCTCTCTCTGTCCCTCTCTGTCACTCCCTCCATCTCCCTATCTCTCCGTCTCTCTCTTTGCCTCTCTCTATATCTCTCCCTCTCTGTATCTCTCTGTCACTCCCTCGCTCTCCCTCTCTGTGTCCCTCTCTCACACTCTCTCTCTTCTCACTCTCTCTCCCCCCTCTCTCTCTCCCTCTCTTCTCTCTACCTCACTCTCCCTCTCTCTGTGTCTCTCTCTGTTCACCTATGTCTCTCTCTCTCTCTCCCTCACACTCTCTCCCTCACTCTCTCTCTCTCTCTCTCTCTCTGTCTATCACTCTCTCTCTCCCCCCTGCTATGCATCCCTCTCTCTCTCTCTCTCTCTCTCTATCTGCCTCTCTCTCTCTCACTCCGTCTCTCAACGACTGTCTTTCTCAGTCTCTCTCTCTCTCTCCCTCTCTGTTTCTCTGTCCCACTTTGTCTCACTCCCTTTCTCTCCATCTCTCTCTCTCTCTGTCTGTCTGTGTCTCTCTCGCCGTCTCTCTGTCTCTATCTCCATCTCTCTCTCTCTCACTCTCCCCGTTTCTCTCACTCTCTATCTCTCACTTTCTTTCTCTATCTCTCTCTCTCTGTCACTCTCCCTGTTTCTCTGTCTCCCTATATCTCTGTCTCCCTCTTTCTCTCTGCCTCCTCTCTCTTTCTTTCTCTCTCTCTCTCTCTTTGCCTCTCTCACTCTCTCTCTCTCTCTGACTCAATTTCTCTCTGTCTTTCTCTCCATCTCTCTCTCTTTCTCTCCATCTCATTCTCTGTCTCTCTCTCTGTCCCTCTCTCTTCCCACCTCTCTCTCCATCTCTATATCTCCGTCTCTCTCTCTTACTCTCTCTGTCTCACACTCTATGTCTCTCATATTTCTCATCTCAGTCTCTCCCTCTCTCTCTCTCTCCCTTTGCACATCTCACTGTCTCTCTCTGTGTCTCTTTCTGTCTGTCTCTCTGTCTCTCTCTCTCTCTCTCTCTCTCTCTCTCTCTCTCTGTCTCTCTCTCTGTCCCTCTCTCTCTGACTCTCTCTCTTTCAAGGGAAATTGGACACTTGGTTCGGAAAAAGAGGGAGATCTACAATAATTATAGGCAGCATGGAGTAAATGAGGCGCTTGGGGAGTATTAAGAATGTAAAAAGAATCTTAAGAAAGAAATTAGAAAAGCTAAAGAAGATATGAGGTTGCTTTGGCCAGTAAATCCAAAGTAAATCCAAAGGGTTTCTACAGCTATATTAATAGCAAAAGGATAACGAGGGATAAAATTGGTCCATTGGAGAGACGGAGTGGACAGCTATCTGCAGAGCCAAAAGAGATGGGGGAGATATTGAACAATTTATTTTCTTCGGTATTCACCAAGGAGAAGGATATTAAATTATGTGAGGTTAGGGAAACTAGTAGAGTAGCTATGGAAACTATGAGATTCAATGAAAAGGAAGTACTGACACTTTTGAAAAATATAAAAGTGGATAAGTCTCCAGGTCCTGACAGGATATTCCCGAGGACGTTGAGGGAAGTTAGTGTAGAAATAGCAGGGGCTATGACAGAAATATTTCAAATGTCATTAGAAATGGTAATAATGCCGGAGGATTGGCGTACTGCGCATGTTGTTCCATTGTTTAAAAAGGGTTCTAAGAGTAAACCTAGCAATTATAGACCTGTTAGTTTGACTTCAGTGGTGGGCAAATTAATGGAAAGGATACTTAGAGATAATATATATAATCATCTGGATAAACAGGGTCTGATTGGGAACAGTCAACATGGATTTGTGCCTAGAAAGTCATGTTTGACTAAACTTCTTGAATTTTTTGAAGAGGTTACAAGGGAATTTGATGAGGGTAAAGCGGTGGATGTTGTCTATATGGACTTCAGTAAGGCCTTTGACAAGGTTCCACATGGAAGGTTGGTTAAGAAGATTTAATTGTTGGGTATTAATAGTGGAGTAGCAAGATGGATTCAACAGTGGCTGAATGGGAGATGCCAGAGAGTAATGGTGGATACTGTTTGTCAGGTTGGAGGCCGGTGACTAGTGGGGTGCCTCAGGGATCTGTGTTGGGTCCACTGGTGTTTGACATGTACATCAATTATATGGATGATGGTGTGGTAAATTGGATTAGTAAGTATGCAGATGATACTAAGATAGGCGGTGTTGTAGATAATGAAGTAAATTTTCAAAGTCTACAGAGAGATTTAGGCCATTTGGATGAGTGGGCTGAAAGATGGCAGATAGAGTTTAATGCTGATAAGTGTGAAGTGCTACATCTTGGCAGGACAAATCAAAATAGGACGTACATGGTAAATGGTAGCGAATTGAGGAATGCAGTTGAACAGAGGGATCTAGGAATAACTGTGCATAGTTCCCTGAAGGTGGAATCTCATGTAGATACTGTGGTAAAGAAAGCTTTTGGTGTGCTGGCCTTTATAAATCAGAGCATTGAGTATAGAAGTTGGGATGTAATGTTAAATTTGTACAATGCATTGGTGAGGCCAATTCTGGAGTATGGTGTACAATTTTGGTCGCCAAATTATAGGAAGGATGTCAACAAATTAGATAGATTACAGAGGAGATTTGCTAGAATGTTGCCTGGGTTTCAGCAACTAAGTTACAGAGAAAGGTTGAACAAATTAGGTCTTTATTCTTTGGAGTGCAGAAGGTTAAGGGGGGATTTCATAGAGGTCTTTAAATTGATGAGAGGGATAGACAGTTGATGTGGATAAGCTTTTCCCATTGAGAGTAGGGAAGATTCAAACAAGAGGACATGACTTGAGAATTAAGGGACAGAAGTTTAGGGGTAACATGAGGGGGAACTTCTTTACTCAGAGAGTGGTGGCTGTGTGGAATGAGCTTCCAGTGAAGGTGGTGGAGGCCGGTTCGATTTTATCATTTAAAAATAAATTGGATTGGTATATGGACGGGAAAGGAATGGAGGGTTATGGTCTGAGTGCAGGTTGATGGGACTAGGGGAAAATAAGTGTTCGGCACGGACTAGAAGGGCCGAGATGGCCTGTTTTCCGTGCTATAATTGTTATATGGTTAGCTCTCTCTCTATCCCTCTCCCAGTCTCTCTCTGCCCCTCTCTCTGTCTCTCACTCTCTCTGTCTTTCTTTCTTTCTCTCCTCTCTGTGTGTCGCTCTCTCTCTTCCTCTCTGTCTCTCTCTCTCTCTCTCTCTGCCCCTCCATCTCAGTGTGTCTCTTTCTCTGTCTATCTCGCTCTTTCTGCCTCTCTCTCTGTCTCCCTCTCTCTCTCTGAGTCTCTCTCCGTCTCTCACTCTCTGTCTCTCTCCCTGTCTCTCACTCCATCTCTCTCTCTGTCTCCCTCTCTCATTCCATCTCTCTCCGTCTCTCTCTGTATCTCTCTCTCTCGCTCGCTCTCTCTCTCTGTGTCTCTCTCTGTCTCTCTTTCTCTATGTGTGTGTCTCTCTCTCTCTCTCTCTCTCTGTTTCTCTGTATTTTCTTTCTCTCTCTCTCACTCTGTTTGTCTCTTTGTGTCTCTTAATGTCTCTCTCTCTCGTTCTCTCGCTCTCGATCTCTC
The DNA here is from genome assembly GCF_010909765.2 of Amblyraja radiata. Lineage (NCBI taxonomy): Eukaryota > Metazoa > Chordata > Chondrichthyes > Rajiformes > Rajidae > Amblyraja > Amblyraja radiata. Next base: position 78,542 of record NW_022630115.1, read on the forward strand.
TCTGTCTCTCTCTGTGTCTCATAATGTCTCTCTCGCTCTCTCTCTCTCTCTCTCTCTCTCTGTGTCTCCCTCTCTGTCTCTTGCTCTCTCTGTCTGTCTATCTCTGTGTCTCATTCTCTCGCTCTCTTTCTCCCTCTCTCTGTCTATACCTCCCTCTCTCTCTCTCACTGTATTTATCTCCCTCTGTCTTTCTCTCTCTCTGCCTCTCTCTCTCTCTCTGTCTCTCTCTCTCTGTCTTGGTCCCCCTCTCTCTCTCTCTCGCTCTGTCTCTTGCTGTCTCTCTCCCTCTCTTTCTGTCTTTCTCGCTCCCCCCTCTCTCTCTCTCTCTCTCTCTGTCTCTCTGCCACTCTGTCACTCTGTCTCTCTCTCCCCGTCTCTGTCTCTCTCCGTCTGTCTCTGTGTCCCACTATCTCTCTCACTCTCTCTGTCTGTATTGTGTCTTGAAGTTGGGAGGTCACATTGCAGTTGTACAAGACGTTGGTGAGGCTGCATTTAGAGTATTGCATTCAGTTCTGGGCACCGTGTTACAGGAAAGACGTTGAGCTTGGAAAGGGCGCGGAGAAGATTTACAAGGATGTTGCCGGGACTCGAGGGGCCTGAGCTACAGGGAGTGGTTGGGGCAGGGCTGGGACTTTATTCCTTGGAGCGCAGGAGGATGAGCGGTGATCTTATTGAGGTTTATAAAATCACCAGGGGAATAGATCGGGTAGACGCACAGAGTCCCTTGCCCTGAGTAAGGGAATCGAGGACCCGAGAACATGTGTTCAAGGTGAGTGAGGCGGGTGTGGGAAAAATGGAATAGGGATCTCAGGGGCAACTTTTCCACACAGAGGGTGGTGGGTGTATGGAACGAGCTGCCGGAGGAGGTGGTTGAGGCTGGGACTATTGCAACACTTGGACAGGTACATGGATAGAACAAGTTTGGAGGGATATGGGCAAAATGCTGGCGGGTGGGACTAGTGTAGATGGGGTATGTTGGTCGGGGTGGGACTAGTGTAGATGGGGCATGTTGGTCGGAGTGGGATTAGTGTAGATGGGGCATGTTGGTCGGGGTGGGACTAGTGTAAATGGGGCATGTTGGTCGGGGTGGGAATAGTGTAGATGGGGCATGTTGGTCGGGGTGGGACTAGTGTAGATGGGGCATGTTGGTCGGGGTGGGACTAGTGTAAATGGGGCATGTTAGTCGGGGTGGGACTAGTGTAGATGGGGCATGTTGGTCGGGGTGGGACTAGTGTAGATGGGGCATGTTGGTCGGGGTGGGACTAGTGTAGATGGGGCATGTTGGTCGGGGTGGGACTAGTGTAGATGGGGCATGTTGGTCGGGGTGGGACTAGTGTAGATGAAGCATGTTGGTCGGGGTGGGACTAGTGTAGATGGGGCATGTTGGTCGGGGTGGGACTAGTGTAGATGGGGCATGTTGGTCGGGGTGGGACTAGTGTAGATGGGGCATGTTGGTCGGGGTGGGACTAGTGTAGATGGGGCATGTTGGTGGGGGTGGGACTAATGTAGATGGGGCATGTTGGTCGTGGGTGGGACTAGTGTAGATGGGGCATGTTGGTCGTGGGTGGGACTAGTGTAGATGGGGCATTTGGGCCGGTGTGGGAAAGTTGGGCTGAAGAGCTTGTTTCCGCACTGTATCTCTCTCTCTCTCTCTGTCTGTCTGTGTCCCTCTCTGTCTCTTTCTCGCTCTCTCTCTCCCCTCACTGCAGTCACACCAGCTTCTAATTTCAGCCGGTTTCCTTTACTGTGTCTATCTCTGTCTCTCTCTTTCTCTCTCCGCCTCTCTCTGTCTATATCTCTCTCTCTCTTTCTCTCTGTCTCTCTCTTTCTCTGACTCTCCCTCTATATATCTATATATCACACTGTCTCTCTCTCTCTCTCTTACTGTCTCTCTGTCTCTATTTCTCTCTCTGTTTCTCTCTCCCTCTCTCTCTCTGTCTCTCTGTCTCTCTCTCCCTCTGTCTCTCTCTCCCTCTCTGGGACAGAGGATTTGGGTGAACATAGACCCATTCCTGCCAACCGTGGGCCTAACTGCAGATAGATACATAACGTACTCAACACATAGAACAGGAAAGAGAAATGATCTGCAAATAGAAACGCCATTGGCCAGGACAGATATTTATAAGGACACGTTCTTTGTAAGAACCGCAATGGAATGGAATAAACGAGACAACAATGTCGTCTAAATGTTTAAGAAGGAACTGCAGATGCTGGAAAATCGAAGGTAGACACAAAATGCTGGAGTAACTCAGCGGGTGAGGCAGCATCTATGGAGCGAAGGAATAGGTGACGATTCGGGTCGAGACCCTTCTTCAGACTCAAGAACCATTTCCTTCACTCCATAGATGCTGCCTCACACGCTGAGTTTCTCCAGCATTTTTGTCTAACAACAAGTCAAATCACCTTCACTGGACAATAGACAACAGGTGCAGGAGGAGGCCATTCGGCCCTTCGAGCCAGCACCGCCATTCAATGGCTGATCATCCCCAATCAGTACCCCGTTCCTGCCTTCTCCCCATATCCCCTGACTCCGCTATCTTTAAGAGCCCTATCTAGCTCTCTCTTGAAAAAAACATCCAGAGAACCGGCCTCCACCGCCTTCTGAGGCAGAAAATCCCACAGACTCACAACTCTCTGGGTGGAAAAGTTTCTCCTCATCTCAGTCCTAAATGCCCACAGATTCACCACTCTCTGGGTGGAAAAGTTTCTCATCTCCGTTCTAAATGGCCGACGCCTTATTCTTAAACTGTGGCCCCTGGTTCCGGACTCCCCCAACATCAGGAACATGTTTCCTGCCTCTAGCGTGTCCAAACCCATAACAATCTTATATGTTTCAATACGATGCCCTCTCATCCTTCTAAACTCCAGAATGTACAAGCCCAGCCGCTCCATTCTCTCAGCATATGACAGTCCCGCCATCCCGGGAATTAACCTGGTGAACCTACGCTGGGCTCCCTCAATAGTAAGAATGTCCTTCCTCAAATTAGGAGACCAAAACTGTACACAATACTCCAGGTGTGGTCTCACCAGGGCCCTGTACAACTGCAGAAGGACCTGTTTGCTCCTATACTCAACTCCTCTGGTTATGAAGGCCAACAGGCCAAAACTGCACACAATACTCCAGGTGTGGTCTCACCAGGGATGGAGGGAGAGGGAGAGAGAGAGGGGCAGATGGGTGAGACAGAGGGAGAGAGAGAGGGAGGGAGAGAGAGAGAGGGAGGGAGAGAGAGAGAGGGAAAGGGGGAGAGAGAGGGGGGGAGGGAGCTAGGGGGAGAGAGAAAGGGGGTGAGAGAGGGAGAGGGAGCTAGGGGGAGAAAGGGAGAGAGAGAGGGGGAGAGAGAAAGGGGGTGAGTGGGGGAGAAAGAAGGGGTGAAAGAAGGGGAGGGAGATGGTGAAGGAGAGAGAGAGAGAGAGGGAAAGGGATGGAGAGAGAGGGGGGAGATGGAGAGAGGGGGAACTGCCTGCCAGCGCCTGTGCATGCTCCCCCTGCTGCATTAAAGAGAACGCATGCATCACTGGCTGCATTGCTACCTCTCCCGCTGCATCGCAGAGCTTTTATCCTCACCTGATTCACACAGCTGCATTCCCGCACCACTTCCGGTTGGGTGGCGAACCTCTCGTCGTAAAAGGCGCCTCCGGCAGGAAGGGGGACGATTTAGAGCGGCGCACCGGCCCTGGGAAAGTGGGACGGCGGGTCTCAGGCGTCCGGGTGGAGGGCGAAACGCCGAATGTTGGTTCCGGGTGGTGCTTTGGTGCATTGAGGGTGGGATGGAGAAGAAAAGGGAGGAGCAGAAGGAGGGAGGGAGAAAGAGAGAAGGAGAGAGAGAGAGAGAGGGAATGAGTGTGAGAGAAAGTTTGGGAGAGTTTTGAAAAGTTTTCAGAAACTTTTGAGAAAGTTTTTACGAAGTTTTGGAGAAATTGAGAGAGAGGGAGAGAGAGTGTGAGAGAAAGAAAGGGATGAGGGAGGGAGAGAGAAGTATTCACCTCCCTCCCTCTCTGGCATCACGGTGGCCCAGCGGTAGAGTTGCCGCCTCACGGAGCCAGAGACCAGGGTTCCATCATTTGGCAACCTGAAAAGCTGCCTAGGTTGTCCGTACACAAAAATGCTGGTGAAACTCAGCGGGTGCAGCAGCATCTATGGAGCGAAGGAAATAAGAGACGTTTCGGGCCGAAACCCTTCTTCAGACTGAACGGGTCTGAAGAAGGGTTTCGGTCCGAAACATCACCTATTTCCATCGCTCCATAGATGCTGCTGCACCCGCTGAGTTTCTCCAGCATTTTTGTGTACCTTCAATCTTCCAGCATCTGCAGTTCCTTCTTGAACACTTTGCCTAGGTTGTCCGGCTGGCAACAGGGAAAAAATGGTAAGCGAGAGCCCTGGGGGGGAGCGGGGGATTGGACTTACGTAGACGTGATTGTACGGATCTACAGCTTCACCTTCTCCCCATTAACATCGACCGTCTGAATCTTGAAATCCACTCCGATAGTAGTGATGTAGCTACCTGTAAGAGTGAGAGACATAGAGAGAGAGACAGAGAGCGGGAGAGACGGAGAGATGGAGAGAGAGAGAGAGACAAAGAGCGAGAGAAAGACAGAGAGAGGCGAAACAGAGAGGGGGAGGGAAACAGAGAGACGGAAGGAGAGGTAGAGGGAGAGAAGGGAGAGAAGGGTGGTGGGGAGAGAGAGGTGGGGAAAGAGATGTTCAAACCCTTCGGGAAACAGACCCTCTCTCTCCGCTCTCTCCTCACACCATCTTTCTCTCTCTCCTTCTCTGTATCGATCTATCTATCTCCCTCCCTCTTCCTCTCTCTCACCGTTCGGTGCGGGATCGGCTCCATCTTGGGCGGCGGCGATACGTCATATCCGGGCTGCAACCTGCGGGGAACGAGCCGGGACTGTGCGCGACGTCATTTCCGGGCTCATGCCCCCTCTCTCTCCCTCCCCCTCTCGAGAAACTTCGGGGCGGCCTCAGCCCGGAAATGACGCATCTGTCGCGGCCAAGATGGAGCCGATCCGCACTGAACGGTGAGAGGGAGGGAGATGGAGAGAGGGTAGAGAGAGAGAGAGGGTAGAGAGACAGATATAGGAACGGTGGAGAGAGAGAGGGAGAGGGAGAGTGGGGAGGAGTCGGACCCCGGTTGATTGAGGAGCGGGTTGATCGCCGCTCACGGAGTTTGGCTGTGGATTGAGTGCAGCTGCAGGGAGGGACCGCGCCGGTCCGGAGGTTGGGAGAGAGAGAGAGGAGACACTGAGTAGTAATAGTAGGGAGATATTGTATCGGGGTATCGGCCGACGGCCTGTATAGGTCCGGTAAACGGTGCTCTGGCAATATTCCCTGCTGTTACACAATGACAGGAGAGAGTGGGTCTAGTGGTATGGAGGCCAGTGGAGGAGAGGATAATGAAGGAAATGTTGAGAAGGAGTGTGAAACCGTGGGGACACGGGGTAGCCCCAGGAAGAGCAGCCGTAAAAGAAGGAAAAGCAATATTGGTGGATCGGAGAGTGAAGACAAGGAACCAGAAAAGGAAATTTCGTTAAATGTAGTGGTGAGGTTTGAAGGAGAAGGAGGAGTAAAGAAGATAGAACCAATGAAGCTGACAAAAATAATCAGAGCCCAGGTTGGGGAAGTAAAGTATGCAAGAGTGCTGGAAGATGGAAACATGCTAATAGGGTGCAACAGTGAGGCTCAAGTTGAAAAGGCAATGAAAATGAACAAGATTGACAAAATCAAAATAATCAAAGTAGTGAGAGTGGGAGAACGGAGGAGGGCAGGGTGTAAAGGGGTTATCTATGGAATCCCTCTCAAAGTCAATATGAGTGAACTGGTTCAGGAACTCAGAAAGAAATGTGAATTAATTATGAATGCCAAAAGAATGACCAAAGGAGCAAAGAAAGAGGAAACTGAGTCAGTCCTGCTTGAATTCAAGACAGAATCCCTTCCAAAAGTGGTCCATTTTGGATGCATGCGATATAGTGTAAGAGAGTTCATGCCCAAACCAATGAGGTGCTTCAAATGTCAGAAATTTGGGCATATAGCTAAAATGTGCAAGGGGGCGAGGAAATGCGCAAGGTGTAGTGGGGACCATGAATATGGTCAGTGTGGAGAGGGGGTCATACCAAAGTGCTGTAATTGTGGAGGAGAGCATAGTGTGGCTTACAGGGGCTGTGAGGTGATGAAACGTGAAGCTGAAGTACAAAACATAAGAGTGAAGGAAAAGGTCTCCTATGCAGAGGCAGCAAAAAAGGCTGACCCTACAAAACAGATGAATGAAAGAAGGATCAGGAGGGAGCAAGATGTGGGCATAATGGAAACAATAAAAGAAAAAGAAAGAGTATATGGAAAGAAAAGAAAAACCTGGTTATATTTATAGCAGGAGTAATAAATGCGACAGCAGAAGTAAAATCCAAAACAGAAAGGATCCAATCATTGTAAAGGCTGCAGTCCACCACTTGGGCATGGCAGGATTGAAGTGGGAGGAAATACATGATGGTCTCAGTATCCAGGCGAGCCAAGAGTCAACATGTGTGGGTTAATAATATTAATGTTAATCCTACAATGGAATGCAAGAAGCTTGTTAGCCAATGGGCAAGACTTTAAGCAATTCATAGACAGTAGGAAGGAAAAAACAGATGTCGTATGTATCCAGGAAACATGGTTGAAACCAAGTTTAGATTTTGTTCTATATGATTATGTTGCAGTGAGATGTGATAGGGGAAATGGGGGAGGAGGGGGTTGCGCCACTTTCATTAAAAAAGGGATACCATACAAGGTATTAGGAATTGGGCAGGAACAGGAATATGTGGTAATAGAAGTGTGGTCTGAGAGGAGGAAAATAGTGGTAATAAATTACTATAATCCATGTAAGCGATTAGAGGTCAATAAGTTACAGGAAGTAGAAGGCCAGAGCAAATCTAATGTTATTTGGTGTGGGGACTTTAACGCACATAATACATTATGGGGCAGTGGAAAGTCAGATAATAATGGACAGGTAATTGAGGAATTATTAAATGATGGTAATCTAGTATGTCTAAATGATGGAAAGAAGACCAGGGTAGATGTTAGGACAGGGAAGGAGTCTGTGTTGGACCTTAGGTACACAAAATTGCTGGGGAAACTCAGCGGGTGCAGCAGCATCTATGGAGCGAAGGAAATAGGCGACGTTTCGGGCCGAAACCCTTCTTCAGACTGATGGGGGGGTGGGAGATAGAAGGAAAAGGGGAGGAGGGGGAGGAGCCCGAGGGCGGGCGGATGGGAGGGTGGGAGGAGACAGCTAGAGGGTTAAGGAAGGGGAGGAGACAGCAAGGGCTAGCAAAATTGGGAGAATTCAATGTTAATGCCATACAGACGCAAGGTCCCAGACGGAATATGAGGTGCTGTTCCTCCAATTTCCGCTGTTGCTCACTCTGGCAATGGAGGAGACCCAGGACAGAGAGGTCGGATTGGGAATGGGAGGGGGAGTTGAAGTGCTGAGCCACCGGGAGTTCAGGTAGGTTATTGCGGACTGAGCGGAGGTGTTCGGCGAAATGATCGCCCAACCTACGCTTGGTCTCCCCGATGTAAATCAGCTGACATCTAGAGCAGCGGATGTAGTAGATGAGGTTGGAGGAGATACAGGTGAACCTTTGTCGCACCTGGAACGACTGCTTGGGTCCTTGAATGGAGTCGAGGGGGAGGTGAAGGGACAGGTGTTGCATTTCTTGCGGTTGCAACGGTAAGTGCCCGGGGAGGGGGTGGTGCGGGAGGGAGGGGAAGAATTGACGAGGGAGTTGCGGAGGGAGCGGTCTTTGCGGAAGGCAGACATGGGGGGAGATTGGAAGATGTGGCGAGTGGTGGGGTCACGTTGGAGGTGGCGGAAATGGCGGAGGATTATGTGTTGTATTTGGCGGCTAGTGGGGTGAAAGGTGAGGACCAGAGGGACTCTGCCCTTGTTGCGAGTGCGGGGATGGGGAGAGAGAGCAGTGTTACGGGGTATGGATGAGACCCTGGTGTGAGCCTCATCTATGGTGGCGGAGGGGAATCCCCGTTCCCTGAAGAACGAGGACATTTCCGATGCCCTGGTGTGGAATGTTTCATCCTGGGAACAGATGCGGCGTAGGCGGAGGAATTGGGAGTAGGGGATGGAGTCTTTACAGGGGGCAGGGTGGGAAGACGTGTAGTCCAGATAGCCATGTGAGTCAGTGGGTTTGTAATGTATGTCGGTCAGGAGTCTGTCCCCTGCGATGGAGATGGTGAGGTCAAGGAATGGTAGGGAAGTGTCGGAAATCGTCCAGGTGTATTGGAATGCCGGATGGAAGTTGGTGGTGAAGTGGATGAAGTCAGTCAGTTGTGTGTAGGTGCAGGAGGTGGCCCCAAAGCAGTCGTCAATGTAACGGAGGTAGAGGTCGGGGATGGGGCCCTGGTACGTCTCGAACAAGGATTGTTCAACGTACCCGACAAAGTGTTGGACCTTACACTTGTGTTGCACCTTACACTTGTTTCTAATAGGATTGCTGCTAAATGTAACTGGGAAGTATATGAAAAGGGTACCATAGGAAGTGATCATCATCCTGTGCTATGCAAAATAAATATTACTTTAACTATGAGTAAAGAAAACAGAAGTGGTCGATGGGTGTTTGGAAAGGCTAATTGGGAGAAATTTAAGGAGGAAAGTGATAGATATGTAAAACCGATACAAGAAGAGACAGATATAGAAAACTTTGAGAATAAATTGTCAGAGGGTATCAAAAGAGCAGCATTAGTTTCCATACCTAAAAGTAAAGGAAGATCAAAAAGGAAAAGGAAAGCTGTGCCATGGTGGGACAATAAATGTAAAGAGGCAGTGGTGAATAGAAACAGAGCATTCAGATTATTAAAAAGAACTCATAACTACCAACACATGATTAATTACAAACAGGCTCAGGCAATTGTAAGGAGGACTATAAGACAAACAAAAAGAGCATATTGGAGGAAGTATTGTGATTCAATTGGAAACACAACACAGGTAGGGGAGATATGGGGGATGATTAAAAAAAATGGAAGGTGATAAAAGGGAGTGGAGTTATCCTATCCTAACAAATGGAGATCAAAATGTAGTCTCAAATAAAGACAAAGCAGAAATAATGGTTAACACTTTTAGTAGGGTTCACAGCTCCCACAACTTATCAGATGAAGGAAGAAGAGGTAGGGAAAGAACAAGAGAGGAAAATGTTGAGGCCTTACAAAGGAAAGGTATCACAGAGGACAAGTACAATATTCCATTTAATTTGGGGGAGCTAAAGAGAGCTCTGGCCAAGTGTAAGAACTCAGCCCCAGGGAAGGATGATATTTGCTACATAATGATAAAGCATCTAAGTGAGGAGGGACTCCAAAATATACTTGCACTATATAACAAGGTGTGGGAAGAAGGGCGAATACCGGAGAGGTGGAAGGACGCAATCATTGCGCCTATTAGGAAACCAGGGAAAGATGCAAGTAATCCAGTAAATTATAGACCTATAGCTTTAACAGCACACATGTGTAAACTGATGGAAAGAATGGTAAATGAAAGATTAATGCATCTAATGGAAGAAAACGGTATAGTGGCTAATTATCAGAGTGGCTTTAGAAAAGGGAGAGGTACTAATGATCCAGTTCTGTGCTTGGAAGATGATATAAGGAAAGCACAAGTTAAAAAAGAATCTGTAGTTACTGTATTTTTTGATGTAGAGAAGGCTTATGATATGTTGTGGAGAGAAGGTCTTCTAATAAAGCTGCATTTAATGGGAGTAGGAGGAAATATTTTTAACTGGATAATGGATTTTCTTAACGGTAGAAGTATCCAAGTTAAAATAGGGTCAGACATCTCTAGTAAATGTGTAGTCGAGAATGGAACTCCCCAAGGAAGTGCGATAAGCCCGATCCTATTCTCAATCATGATCAATGATATATTTGCAAACATTCAACCAGAGATGGGGCGATCGCTCTTTGCAGATGATGGCAGCCTATGGAGAAGGGGGAGGAATATAGATTTTATCGTGGGTAAAATGCAGCAAGGGATAGCCCAGGTGGAAGAGTGGGGAGTGAAATGGGGTTTCAAACTCTATAGAGAAGACAAAGACAATGGTTTTCACAAGGAGGGAAATTAAAGAGGATGTCCAGTTAAAACTATACGGCAACAATTTGGAAAGAGTAAAAGATTTCCGTTTCCTGGGAGTCCATTTTGACTCCAGATTAACATGGAGGGTCCACATTACAAAAATAATTGGAAAATGCAAAAAAGCCATCAATGTAATGAGATGCTTAGCAGGTTTAGAGTGGGGAGCAGATATATTATCTCTTAAACATATCTATGTATCACTGATCAGATCCAGACTAGAGTATGGCAGTATAGCTTATGGATCAGCATCTAAGTCAGTGTTGTCCGAGTTGGACAAAGTCCAAGCGGAAGCTCTAAGAATCTGTATAGGAGGTGTGCGGACGTCACCTGTATGTGCACTACAGGTGGAAACTGGGGAGATGCCGTTGAGACTGCGCCGCAGACAACTAATGGCTAATTACTGGCTAAGCCTTAAGGGTCATGGAGAGAACCACCCAACAAAACAGGTAGTACAGGAGTGCTGGGAGAGAGGGGTGGCTCAGTCTGGAAGCTTCGGCTGGGTTGGAGGAGGTGTGGCAAGGGACATGGAAGTAGAGGACAAAGAGTTCTGCCCTGCAGTATTGTGGCCATCTGTCCCAATATGGTTACTGAACATCCCAAAAGTTGATCTGGAGATATGGGAGGCAAAAAGGAGGGAAAAAAATTCGGACTTAAAAACAGAATACCATAACCATATATATAATAGATACAGGGAACACCTCTTAATCTTCACAGATGGATCAAAGGACCCAGTAGCTGAAACAACAGGGGCAGCTGTGGTAGTGCAAGGGATGAATGTTGAGATTTGCAAAAGAACAAATAACTATTTGGCAGTGTATACAGTGGAACTGTACGCTATTTTGATGGCAGTTCGGTGGATAGAACAGGTGCAACCATTCAAAGTATTAATATGTAGCGACTCATTGTCTGCAATCCAGAGTATTGGGTCTGGTGCATCCCATAGGCGGCCTGACCTAGTGTATGAAATTCTACTACTATTAAGCCAAGTAACAAGGAAGGGCAGTGACGTGACTTTGTTGTGGGTCCCAGCACACATTGGTGTGCTAGGAAATGAAAAAGTGGATAAATTAGCAAAAGAGGCCGTTAAAAAAGAGAACATAGAGGTAAACTTACAATTATCCAAATCTGAAGGAAAACACATTGTGTGGAAGAAAATAATGTGCAGGGAGCCTGGTGGGGGTTCACATTCTTTGGGGGTGGGGAGGAGGGGGAGGGAGCAAAGAGCGGTAAGGGGCAGGAGGCGGCAGGGGTAAGGGGCAGGGAGCCACAGGGAGGAGGTCACATTGTTTGGGGGTGGGGAGGGTGTTGCAGTTTAGGAAGTCAAACCAGGGCAGGGTCTTCACTGTGAATGGCGGGTCGCTGGGGCAATAGACAAAGGACAATAGGTGCAAGTATAGGCCATTCGGCCCTTTGAGCCAGCACCGCCATTCAATGTGATCATGGTTGATCATCCCCAATCAGTTCCCCGTTCCTGCCTTCTCCCCATATCCCTTGACTCCACGATCTTTAAGAGCCCTATCTAGCTCTCTCTTGAAAGTATCCACAGAACCGGCCTCTGAGGCAGAGAGGTCCACAAACTCACAACTCTGTGTGAAAAAGTGTTTCCATGTCTCTGTTCTAAATGGCTTACCCCTTATTCTTAAACTGTGTGGCCCCCGGTTCTGGACTCCCCCAACATCGGGAACATGTTTCCTGCCTCTAGCGTGTCCAAACCCTTAACAATCTTATATGGTTCAATAGGATCCCATCTCATCCTTCTAAACTCCAGAGTGTACAAGCCCAGCCTCTCCATTCTCTCAGCTTATGACAGTCCCACACACCCCGGGAATTAACCTGGTGAACCTACGCTGCTCTCCCTCAATAGCAAGAATGTCCTTCCTCAAATTAGGTGACCAAAACTGCACACAATACTCCAGGTGTGGTCTCATTAGGACTCCGAACTCTGAGCCTTGCGGAATGTGTAGAGCCGCGGGATCTAGGAGTGCGGGTACGAGTTGGGCCGAAGGTCCTCTTTCCAACACTGTATCACTCCATGACTCTATGACAAAGTGCTGGAGTAACTCAGCGGGTCAGGCAGCATCTGTGGAGAAGATAGACACAAAGTGCTGGAGTAACTCAGCAGGTCAGGCAGCATCTGTGGAGAGAGGAATGGGTGGCGTTTTGGGTTGACACCCTTCTTTGGTTTAGATCAGTTTAGAGATGCAGCGCGGAAACAACAGGTCTTTCGGCCCATGGGGTCCGCGCCGACCAGCGATCACCCCGTACACTAGCACTATCCTACGCACATTGGGGACAATTTAGCTATTTTGTGGAGGCCAATTAATTTACAACTGTACCGCTGCGCCAGTGTGCAGCGCAGAATTATATAATGGTTTCCCCCGCCATAAACGCACCCAATATGTGCTAGGAATGTCCTGTTTGCCTGCTTGTTGACCCTCAGTGTTCCCCTCCCGCAGGGTTTAGGAGCCGTTGATGTGGACGGAGAGACAGGAACGTGAGCGGCCATTGAGGGCGGCCAGGGTGCCGGTGAGCCCCCCATCTGCTCGGTGTGCGGGCCGGGCTTCAAGGGCTGATCTTCGATGGAGGACAACATGACGGGGCACAACAAGCGTTATGAGTGCGACGTATGTGGCAAGGCCTGGCAGAGCCCTAGCAAGCTGGAGACCCACCGGCTGGTGCACACGGGAGAACGCCCCTTCAACTGCATAGAGTGCGGCAAGAGCTTCAAGAGGGCGGATGTGCTGAAGGCCCACCGGCGGGTGCACACGGGCGAGAAGCCCTATTGCTGCTCCACATGCGGCGAGAGCTTTACCCAGTTGTCGGGGCTGCGGGAGCACCAGCGGGTGCACAGCAGTGAGCGGCCCTTCACCTGCTCCGACTGCGGCAAAGGCTTCAAGTCGTCCAAGGAACTGAAGGTGCACAGGCGCGTGCACACCGGGGAACGCCCCTACACATGCAGCGAATGCGGCAAGGGCTTCACCCAGTCCAGCGGCCTGCTGGTGCACCAGCACACCCACACTGGCGAGCGCCCCTACACCTGCGCCCAGTGCGGTAAGGGCTTCACCCACCCCAGCAACTTGCTGAGGCACCAGCGTACCCACACTGGCGAGCGCCCCTACACCTGCGCCCAGTGCGGCAAGGGCTTCACCCAATCCAGCAACCTGGTGCTGCATCAGCGCACCCACACCGGCGAGCACCCCTTCACCTGCGCCCAGTGCGGCAAGGGCTTCACCCACCCCAGCAACTTGCTGAGGCACCAGCGAACCCACACCGGCGAGCGCCCCTACACCTGCGCCCAGTGTGGCAAGAGCTTCACCCAGTCTAGTCACCTGCTGGTGCACCAGCGCACCCACACCGGCGAGCGTCCCTTCACCTGCGCCCAGTGCGGCAAGGGCTTCACCCGCTCCTCGAAGCTGCTGTCCCACCAGCAGGTGCACGCCGGCGACCGTCCCGTCCCCAGCCCGGTGTGTGGAAAGCGCTTTGCCATGGCTTCCCACGCCCTGTCTCACCAGCGTGTGCACACCAGTGGCCCGCCCTACGACTGCCCGTACTGTGGTGAGTCGTTTGACAGTTCACGGGGGTTGCGGCAGCACCGGCGGACCCACGCCGGCGAGCAGCTGCTCCCACTGTGACAAGAGAACACGGGGGCTGCGGGAACACCAGCGGATACACACCGGAGAGAGAGCATATGTGTGCGCTGATTGTGGCAAGGGTTTCACCCGCATGTCGACCCTATGGCAGCACCGGCGTACCCACAGCGGTGAGCGTCCCTTCCACTGCCCGTCCTGTGGTAAGGATTTCACCCGCCTTGACCACCTTCTGGTCCACCGGTGAGGCCACACCGGGCCAGCACCCCTTCACCTGCCCGCTCTATGGCAAAGCCTTTGCCCGCTCCTCCAGCCTGCTGGCACACCGCCACGTGGATATATAGGCGCTGTTTAGGTAGACACAAAATACTGGAAGGAATGGGTAACATTTCGGATCGTTTCTTCAGTCACCAATTCCATCTCTCCAGAGATGCTGCCTGTCCCGCTGAGCTACTCCAGCATTTTGTGTCCTTTTTTGTAAACCAGCATCTGCAGTTCCTTGTTTATAAACCATTCTGGTTAACTATCTCTGCACCTTCCCCAAAGCTTCCACATCAGTCCTGTAATGGAGTGACCAGAAATGTATGCAATACTCCAAATGCTACCTGACCAATGTCCCATAAAGCTGCACAGATACATTCCTCTCTCTCCTCTTCTTCCACTCTCCCCCACTCGTACACAAATTCTCTCCATTCCACCCTCTCGTGCCGCCTTCCTCTCGCTCACACACTCCCTTACTCGCTCAGTCTCTCTAGCACACTCCCTCTCTCGCTCCCTGTCTCTCACACACACAGTCCCGCTCTCTCACACACAAAAAACACTCCCTCTATCTCACACTAACAACACGCCCCCCTCTGTCTCTCTCTCTCTCACACACACACACACACACAGTCCCTCCCTCTCTCAAACACACTCCCTCTCTCCTCAACACATGCACATTCTCTCTCTCTCACACGCTATCACACACTTTCTCTCACACTCACGCACACACGCCGAACACCTCGGTTCGCAATAACCAACCTGATCTCCCGGTGGATCAGCACTTGAACTCCCCCTCCCATTGCGAATCCGATCTTTCTGTCCTCAGCCTCCTCCATGGCCAGAGTGAGGTCCACCATAAATTGGAGGAGCAGCACCTCATATTTCACTTGGGCAGTTTGCACCCCAGCGGTATGAACATTGACTTTTCTAATTTCAGGTAGACCCTACTTTCTCCTCCCCTTCCCAGCTCTCCCTCAGCCCACTGGCTCCACCTCTTCCTTTCTTCTTCCCGCCTCCCCCACCTTCACATCAGTCTGAAGAAGCAAGTTTATCCTGACCTCAATGTGAACGAGTTGTCCTTCAGGAATGGGCAGCTGTACTGAAGCTGTGCCAAGATTTGAGAATAAGGCTGACAATTGTAAATATATGTGTCCAGCCTCCCTTGTTTCCCTTAGGCTACGGATCTTTCACTCAGATTTAGAAGGTGTTTTCTTGATAAGAAAATGTATCATTACTCTAAATTTCCTTTGTTTTTTGAGTGGAGCCCGTGAAGCACGGAGCAACGTGTGTACTCTTTGTAGATCTCGCCACTCCCGTCTGGCAGATTGATTAAAAGATTGCTTTGGTTTACCTTTAACAATTTTGTTGCTGTCTGCTTTCTTTCAGAGACGAACTTTGACAACTGTGCTCTTTGGAATTCATAATTCAGGTTGTGCTATCAATAACGAAAGAAAATGCCAACCATCTCCAGAAATTATAAGAAATTATTCTCGCCTCCATGCATATCTGTAGCCGTAGGGCAGTCGCACACCTCCCCACTACATCAAAGACAGTTCCTGTACTTGGCAACATCGTTTGGTGTTTGGCAGCTGAAACGCGGCGGCGGGGCTACAGACAGCCCGGCACCCGGGTGATTCACCCCATGTGGGGGGGTTCAATCACCCCATGTGTGGGTCGCGGGAGTAAATCACTCCGCTGTGCGGGTGGGGGTGAATCACCCTGGTAGGGGGGTCCTCATGCTGGCGCAGCACGGTCAGTGACTCTGGGTGGGTGGACGGACCAGACTGTCCCCAACTCTTCTGCAGTTGACAGGAACGTTACCGGGTTTATGGCCCCGTGTGTCCGCTGCCCGGAGCCGCGGCCCAGCTCCACCCGTCCCCGTGTGTGTGTGCGCTGCCGACACATAGCCCGTGACAGTGTGGTGGGAGCCTGCTTGGGGGAGTAAGGGATGGGAGGGCTTGGGGGGGAGGTGCAAGGGGAACGGGCGGTGGCCAACTTGGGTGGGTAAGGGGGATGGGCGGTAGCCTGGTTGGGGGAGTAAGGGGATGGGAGGTGCCCAGCTTGGGGGAATAAGGGGAATGGGAGGTGGCCAGCTTGGGGGAGTAAGGGGTTTGGGAGGGAGCCAGCTTGGGGGAGTAAGGGGAATGGGAGGGAGCCAGCTTGGGGGAGTAAGGGGGGTGGGAGGTGGCCTGCTTGGGGGAGTAAGGGGGATGAGAGGTGGCCAGCTTGGGGGAGTAAGGGGGATGGGAGGTGGCCAGCTTGGGGGAGTAAGGGGGATGGGAGGGAGCCAGTTTGGGGGAGTAAGGGGGTTGGGAGGTGGCCAGCTTGGGGAAGTAAGGGGAATCGGAGGGAGCCAGCTTGGGGGAGTAAGGGGGATGGGAGGTGGCCAGCTTGGGGGAGTAAGGGGGATGGGCGGTAGCCAGCTTGGGAGAGTAAGGGGGATGGGAGGTGGCCAGCTTGGGGAGTAAGGGGGTTGGGAGGTGGCCAGCTTGTGGGAATCGGAGGGAGCCAGCTTGTGGGAATCGGAGGGAGCCAGCTTGGGGGAGTAAGGGACAGGTGGCACTGACAACCCCGCGACGCCATTGCTGCCACGAGGAGCAGCACCAAAACTCACCGCCTTCCTAACCGATCTCGGACCTGGACCACCGAGGATGCCGCTGTCATGGACCTTCCCGCATGACCTCACCCGTGGTCGTTGCCGCCTTTGCTGCCTCGCTGGGGCCGCCGATCCTCGCTGCCTTCCCATTCATCCGCTGACCGGCACTTGCAACACTTCGCCCGCGTGCCATTCCACTCCCCGCGGGCCTCGACCAGACCTGGAGTCTCCACACTGCAGACTCTCACACCACGTGATCTGCCTGCACTGGGACCTAATGCTCCCCCTCCTCCCACAGGGATCCTCAATAGACAAAAGATGCAGGAGTAGGCCATTCGGCCCTTTGAGCCAGCACCGCAATTTTCCCGTTCCTGCCCTCACCCCAAATCCCTTGACTCCCTTAAGAGCCCTATCTAGCTCTCTCCTGAAAGTATCCAGAGAATCGCCTTCTGAGGCAGAGAATTCCACAGACTCGCCATTCTCTGTGTGAAAAAGTGTGTCTTCATACCCGTTCTAACCCTTATTCTGAAACTGTGGCCCCTGGTTCTGGAGTCCCGCAATATCGGGAACATGTTTCCTGCCTCTTGCGTGTACAAACCCTTAATAATCTTTTGTGTTTCAATAGCATACCTTCTCATCCTTCTTTTTTATATTTTTATTATATTTTTATTAGAAGTAGACATACTATAGAGTATAGTTACATATTATAGTAAAAATACTTTTCATATACATCAGCCATACATTATTAAAATTTTCAATTGTCGATTACTTCTGCTTCAAGTGTTTTTTTTAATATAGAAAAAGAGAGAAAGGGGGAATAAAAGTTACAAATATCAAAAAAACAAAAAAGGTGGAATGGATTACTTATAATACGTCATTGGAGATAGGTTCGTCGATTATAAAGTATGACTTTTCATCTAATCCTGAGTTCAAGTTTCAGTTGGGTTTTCGTGCCGGGCCAATCTACCCCGTCAGATAATTAATGAATGGAGCCCATATTTTATCAAAAAGTTCTTGGTTGTCCATTAAGACAAGTCTATTTCTTTCTTGATATAGGGTCTCCGACATTTCCACAATCCACATTTTAATTGTGGGGGTTGCAGGGCCTTTCCAAAATTTTAATATTTTTTCCCAGTTATTATACTGTAGTCGAGGAAATTTATTTGGCTTGTTGTGAGTGTTAAACTTTGCACTGATATTCCAAGTATTATTAATTTTGAGTTTGGATCCAGTTTTGTATTAATAACTTCTGAAATTATTTCAAAAATATCAGTCCAGAAATCCTTAATTTTTACACAATTTGCAAACGTATGTGTTAAATTAGCCTCTAGATGTAGACATTTATCACAAATAGGAGAGATTTGTGGGAAGATTCTATTTAGTTTTATTTTGGAGTAGTGTAATCTATGTAAGATTTTAAATTGTATTAAAGTATGTCTGGCATCTAACGAACATTGATGCATATTTTGTAAACTTTCGTCCCACACATCTTTCGTTATAGGGTGACATAATTAATTTTCCCATGTGTGTCTATATGGTTCCGTCGGTTGTACCTCGTTGTTTAGGAGGGTGTTATGAATATAAGCTATTAATTTTTCAGTGTTTGGATGCTTGTTCAAACATTCATCAAGGATTTCTGGTTCGCTAGTCCTGTAGACTTGTGTATTAGATTTAACATAATCTCTAATTTGTAGATATCTGAAGAAATTATTTGAGTGCAGTCCATGATTCTGTTGTAACTCTTGAAATGAAAGATAAAGATTTCCCATAAAGATGTCCAATCGTTTTAATTCCATAATTTTTCCATTGTGTGAAACCCTTATCCAAAATGGATGGCTTGAATAAAGGATTATTTACAATGGGAAAGCATAGTGTTATATTATTCAATTTTAAAACTGTTTAAAAATTGTTTCCAAATTCGTATTCCACTATGTATTATGGGATTTTCCTTATAGGTTTTTTGTGCAGTTTTGTGGGAGCAAATATGATCGGACCAATTTCAAAAGGTACACAGTCTTCCTTTTCCATCCTTAACCAATCTGGTTGTTGATTCATTTCTTCCAGCTAGAAATTCATGTTTTTAATATGGACTGCCCAGAAATAAAACAAGAAATTTGGCAAAGCCAAACCTCCATTTATCTTTGACTTACAAACCCTTAACAATCCTATATGTTTCAATAAGATCCTCTCTCATCCTTCTAAACTCCAGAGTGTACAAGCCCAGCCGTTCCATTCTCACAGCATATGACAGTCTCGCTATCCCGGGAATTAACCTTGTGAACCTATGATGCACTCCCACAATAACAAGAATGACTTTCCTCAAATTAGGGGACCAAAAACTGCACACAATACTCCATGTGTGCTCTCACAAGGGCCCTGTACAACTGCAGAAGGACCTATTTGCTTCTCAACTTAGCTCCTCTTGTTATGAAGGCCAACATGCCATTTGATTTCTTCACTGCCTGCTGTACCTGCATGCTTACTTTCATTCACTGATGAACAAGGACCACCAGATCCTGTTGTACTTCCCCTTTTCCTTTGACACCATTCAGGTAATAATCTGCCTTCCTGTTATTGTAATTAAAGTGGATAGCCTCATTTTTATTCACATTAAACTTCATCTGCCATGCATCTACCCACTCACCCAACCTGTGCAAGTCACCCTGCATTCTCATAGCATCCTCCTCACAGTTCAAACAATCACCCAGCTTTATGTCATCTGCAAATTTGCCAATGTTCCTTGTTATTACTTCATCTAAATCATTAATGTAAATTGTAAATAGCTGCGGTCCCAGGATCAAGCCTTGCGGTACCCCACTAGTCACTGCCTGCCATTCTGAAAGGGACCCATTCTGAAAGGGACATCTCTGGCTCTTCACACTGACCTGACTCGCATGGAAAGACAGGGCACGTACATGAGGATGCTTTTCAGAGAACACAGCTCTGCCTTCAACACGGTCATCCCCACCAAGCTCACCACCAAACTCCACCAGCTAGGCCTCAGTTCGTCGATATGCGACTGGATCCTGAATTTCTTGACGGAGTGACCGCAGGCAGAGGGCCCGCACCTGTCCTCCACTATCACCCTGAGTACCGGCACACCACAGGGCTGTGTACTGAGCCTCATGCTCTACTCCCTTTTCACACATGACTGTGCTGCTGCATTCGATATGCATTGTCAAGTTTGCAGACGACACAACAGTGATTGGGCTGATCACCAACGGTGATGAAACACACTACAGAGCGAAGGTGCAGAACCTGGCGGACTGGTGCGCACGTAACAACTTGTCCCTAAACACCTCCAAGACCAAGGAGCAGATTAGCAATTTCAGGAGGTCCCATAATGGAGAATACAATCCAATCTTTATCAACGGGGACAGTGTGGAGAGAGTGTCCAGCTTTAGGTTTCTGGGCACTCACATTTCAGACTACCTCATATGGTCCACCAACACCGCTGCGTTGGTCAAGAAGGCACAGCAACGACTGTTCTTCCTGAGAACATTAAAAAAGACTGGTCTGCCCCAACAGATGCTGACAACCTTCTACCGCGGCACCACAGAGAGCATATTAACGTATGGCATCTCTGTGTGGTATCTCAGCTGCTCGGAGGCGGAGAGGAGAGCTCTTCAGCGCGTCGTCCACAGAGCGCAGAGGATTATTGGGACACAGCTAACAGCCTTGGAGGGCATCTACCACACACGGTGCCTCAGGAAGGACGTCAGCATCCATAAAGACTCATCACACCCCTGTAACGGACTGTTCGAACTACTTCCCTCCGGCAGATGTTACAAGGCCGTCTACGTCCGATCCTCCAGACTCAGAAACAGCTTCATTCCCAGAGCTATAGCAGCTCTGAACCGGCCCTGCTGAGTGCCCCTCACACCCCTGGACTGTCTCCCTCAGATGGTCACGTCGCACAGTTTATTTATTTATTTTATTTTTTTGACATTGGTTGGAAGCTGCGTACTAAATCTCGTTGCACTGCTGTGCAATGACAATAATATATTATTATTATTATTATTATTATTATTATTATTATTATTATTATTATTATTATTATTATTATTATTATTATTATTATTATTATTATTATTATTATTATTATTATTATTATTATTATTATTATTATATGTGTATGTGATGTTTGTCTGTAATCATATCTTATCGAAAAAACGATGTGCTAACGGTAAAAATGTTACATATTCCAGTAGAGATTTTCCTCCTGGTCCAAAACAGCCTTATCTGAAAAATTCGTGCTTTATTTCTCGAGTTATTTATGAAAATGTTCACAAATCCGAGAAAGCTTTGAAAATAAACGCAATGGTCTCGATGATGACGTCACAATGGATCTGCTGCGCGCGACCTGCGCTGTGTTCCACCCACTGCGAGTGACGTCACACACACCCACTTCCCCCGATGCCCGCTGCCCCCCGCTCTTCCCCGCTGCCCCCGCTGCCCCCCGCTCTTCCCCGCTGCCCCCTGTTCCTCCCCGCTGCCCCCGCTCTTCCCCGCTGCTCCCCGCTCTTCCCCGCTGCCCCCTGTTCCTCCCCGCTGCCCCCGCTCTTCCCCGTTGCCCCCGCTCTACCCCGCTGCCCCCGCTCTTCCCCGTTGCCCCCGCTCTTCCCCGCTGCCCCCGCTCTTCCTCGCTTCCCCCGCTCTTCCCCGTTGCCCCCGCTTTTCCCCGCTGCTCCCCGCTCTTCCCTGCCGCTTCCCCCCGCCGCCCCCTCCTCCTCGCCCACCTTTCTCTCCCTACTCTCTCCCCCTCCTCTCTCTCCCCTCTCTCCCCCTCCTTTCTCTCCCCTCCTCTCTCCTTCTTCTCTCCCCCTCCCCGCTATCTCTCCTCTCCCCCTCCTCTCTTCCCCCTCTCTCCCACCTCTCTACACCTCCTCTCTACCCCCTC
>NW_022630115.1:105000-107500 GCF_010909765.2 Amblyraja radiata
CACTGAGCAGGTGGTCAAGGAGGGTGAAGCCCTTACCACAGGACGGGCAGGGGAAGGGACGCTCACCGCTGTGGGTACGCTGCCATAGGCTGGACATGTGGGTGAAACCCTTGCCACACTCAGTGCACACAAAGGGTCTCTCCCCGGTGTGTATCCGCTGGTGCTCCCGCAGCCCCCATGCTCTCTTGTCACAGTGGGAGCAGCTGCTCGCCGGCGTGGGTCCGCCGGTGCTGCCGCAACCCCCGCGAGCTGTCAAACTGCTCACCGCAGTACGGGCAGTTGTAGGGCGGGCCACTAGTGTGCACGTGCTGGTGAGACAGGGCATGGGAGGCCATGGCAAAGCGCTCTCCACTCACCGGGCTGGGGAAGGGACGGTCCCCGGCGTGCACCTGCTGGTGGGACTGCAGGTTGGAGGAGCATTTGAAGCCCTTGCCGCACTGGGTGCAGGTGTAGGGGCGCTCGCCGATGTGGGTGCGCTGGTGTTGCAGCAGGTTGCTGGACCTGGTGAAGCCCTTACCGCACTGGGCACATGTGTAGGGGCGCTCGCCGGTGTGGGTGCGCTGGTGCCTCAGCAGGGTGCCGGACTGGGTGAAGCCCTTGCCGCACTGGGCGCAGGTGTACGGGCGTTCGCCGGTGTGGGTGCGCTGGTGTTCCAGCAGGTTGCTGGACCGGGTGAAACCCTTACCGCACTGGGCGCATGTGTAGGGGCGCTCGCCGGTGTGGGTGCGCTTGTGCTTCAGCAGCTTGGTGGGGCTGGTGAAGCCTTTGCCGCACTGGGTGCAGGTGTAGGGGCGCTCGCCAGTGTGGGTGAGCTGGTGCAGCACCAGGTTGCTGGATTGGGTGAAGCCAATGCCGCACTGGGCACAGGTGTAGGGGCATTCGCCGGTGTGGATGCGCTGGTGCACCAGCAAGTGGCTGGAGTGGGTGAAGCCCTTGCCGCAGTCACTGCAGGTGTAGGGCCGCTCCCCCATGTGCACACGCCTGTGCTTCTTCAGCGCTGGTGCCGACTTGAAGCCTTTGCCGCAATCGGAGCAGGTGAAGGGCCCCTTACTGCTGTGCACCCGCCAGTGCACCTGCAGCACCGACAACAGGGCAAAGCTCTTGCCGCAGATGGAGCAACCATGGGGCTTCTCACCCGTGTGCACCCACCGGTGTCTCTTCAGCTCATTCGCCATCTTGAAGCTCTTGCCGCAGTCAGAGCAGGTGAAGGGCCTCTCGCCGGAGTGCACGAGGTTGTGCCGCTGCAACTGGCTATCGAAGGTGAAGCTCTTGCTGCACTCCAAGCAATCGAAGGAGCGTTCTCCCGTATGCACCCGTCGGTGGGTCTCCAGCCGGCTCGGGCTCTGCCAGGTCTTGCCACACACGTCACACTCATAGCGCTTCTCCTTGTTGTGCCCCATCATGTGGTCCTCCATCGAAGCTCAGCCCCTCGAAACTCAGCCCACACACCGAGCGGGGGCGGGGGGCTCACTGGCACCCTGGCCGTGCTCAATGTCCGCTCACGTCCCTGTCTTTCCGTCCACAGCAACGGCGCTTAAACCCTGCAGGAGGGGAACACAGAGGGTCAACAAGCTGCCAAACAGGACATTACTAGCACATATTGGGTGTGTTTATGGCAGAGGAAACCGTTAAATAATTCTGCGCGGCAGTGGCGCAGCAGTACAGTTGCTGCCTCACCGCCAGAGACCCGGGCTCGATCCTGACTATGGGTGCTGTCTGTGTGGAGTTTGTACGTCTCCCTTTGACCCGCGTGGGTTTTTATTCCGGGTGCTCCGGTTTCCTCCAACATTTCAAAGACGTTCAGGGTTGTAAATTAATCGGCCTCCACAAAATAGCTAAATTGTCCCCAATGTGCGTGGGATAGTGCTAGTGTACGGGGTGATCGCTGGTCGGCGCAGACTCCGTGGGCCGAATGACCTGTTGTTTCCGCGCTGCATCTCTAAACTAAACTAAACCAAAGAAGGGTGTTGACCCAAAACGTCACCCATTCCTTTCACCATAGATGCTGCCTGACCTGCTGAGTTACTCCAGCACTTTGTGTCTATCTTCTCCACAGATGCTGCCTGACCCGCTGAGTTATTCAAGCACATTGTCATAGAGTCATGGAGTGATACAGTGTTGGAAACAGGGCCCTTCGGCCCAACTCGTACCCACACTCCTAGATTCCTCGGCTCTACACATTACGCCAGGCTCAGAGTTCAGAGTCCTAAAGAGACCACACCTGGAGAATTGTGTGCAGTTTTGGTCCCCTACTTTGAGGAAGGACATTCTTGCTATTGAGGGAGCCCAACGTAAGTTCACCAGGTTAATTCCCGGGATGTGGGGGACTGTCATATGCTGAGAGAATGGAGCGGCTGGGCTTGTACACTCTGGAGTTTTGAAGGATGAGATGGGATCTTATTGAACCATATAGGATTGTTAAGGGTTTGGACATGCTAGAGGCAGGAAACATGTTCCCGATGTTGGGGGAGCCCAGAACCGGGGGCCACACAGTTTAAGA